>NW_019384523.1:603558-621798 GCF_000671375.1 Centruroides sculpturatus
GTGATATAATACTTTAAAATGAGAATTAAAACAGTATCAAGTTTATTGAAAGTAAGAATAAATTATTTTCATAAAAAACATAAATATATTTATTTAATTATACTAAAAAATCGTATATATTAAATTTTAATTCTCTAAAGACATCATTAAAGTTGATTCACCATAACTAAACCTGGTTCTATATCATATTTTTGACTTTTAATATATCTCTATGGGAATAAATAAATAAATAAGAAATTCAAATGGTTAAATTAAAACAAATTTTTATTTAAAAAATATTTCACTTTTGCAAATACACGTTTATAAACCAAGAAGAATTTTATCAACTTATTCTAAGTTGATAAAATTAGTCAAATTGTCAAATAATCAAAAAATCAGGCAAATTGTAAAATTAATTACTTACTAGTTTAATAGGCATATCGATTGACAAAGACAATTAAGGCACAGGTCTTTCGGTAAGGGGAATCCGAAATCGAATCCTGACGATTCAAATTCCTAGCAATTTTTAGTAGTCTGTCCCTTGTTATTCTGCCGCCATTGTGAGACTGGATGAACCCTCGACGGATATGATTAAAAAAGAACCTCTAGTGCCCTAAGAGCGGAAAGAGTAAAAAAATTAATCTAGTTTAATACATTAAAATGTTTTGCAGATTTGTTAGGAAAAATTATAAAGATTTGTTTTGGTGGGATACGGTAACGAAAGAAAGGAGAAACGTCTCTCGGGAGTACTTACTATGAAAAACTGGTTCCTATTTAAGTTAGACATTTGAAGAAACCCATGAAAATTCCGGATAGTGAGGCGAGAATTCGCCATCAACTACCAGTGTTTAGTGGTTTTTATCCATTCGACCACTGATGAGTAAATTATAAAAGGAATAATATGAATGCAAGGATACTTTTAAATTTTGTCCAATAAAAATTTTTAAAAAAGTTATTTATTTATTTATAAAAGTCAATTTCACTAATTCAGTTTCGTTTCTTTAAAAAATTTGTTTTCTTGGTTACTTTATTAATTATATTAGAAAAGTTAAAAAGAAAACTCTCTTCGTTTATATATAAAATTGATTATAATAAAAACTTAGTTTTTAACAAATTAACTAAATTTTCAAACTTCAAACTTTATAAAAAATATTTATAATGAAAATTTAATATTTTAAAAACGTAAATTGTTTTTTTATAAATCAAACTTTAAAATATTACAGACAATAAAATCATTTATTTAATTGAAAATATTTTTTCTTCGACTTCTTTAGTTTACTTTTCAAGAATTTAATTAAAATAACTTTGAAGTAGATAAAAACTGAAAATAAAATTAAAATAAATATTTAAAAAAAAATCTAGATTTTCATTCTGAATAAATTTCATTTATTTTTAAAAAAAATATATTTTTCTCTTTGAAAAATAATAAAATGTAACTACCTCATATAGGAGACTGGTCAAATTACTTTAATAACTTTGAATCTATTCTTATAAGAATATTGTGAAGGATGTAAATATTGAATTAACTGTTCTAGATATTAATATTTTTTATTACAAGTTAGAATGAGAAAAATATAATTTATCTTATTGAAAATAATAGAGAGAACAATATAACATCTTTGAGAGTAAGGAGATGTATTTCATAAAATTATATTCTATTTTAAGAAATTATTTTAAACAAAGCAAGTAGTAAAGAAATTGGAATATTTTCAACTCTTACCAACAATATAAAAAAAAATTTGCTGCCCTTCATCTCCATTAATAAAGATTGGATTAAATTAATGAAATAAAGCAATGCAATAAGTGGGTGATCTGCCGTGGGGAATATCTCCCGGAAAAACTTTCTATGGAAAATGGGTCTCTGTTTTGATGTTAGACTAGTAGAAGCAACTTAAAACTCTACATGTCCAAGTTGTTGATGAGGCACGAATCCGCAATCAACTGTGGTTTTATCACTCGGCTACTGTTGGCATTGATGGAGAAGGCCAGACATTAGGGTCTCCGATTTAAACGAAAGTTGGAGAGCACGTAGCCTTAAACACATACAGTTCCTTGTCCAAATAATAGGACCCATTTCTCAAGCGTTTCAAAAAAGGGTCTTTGAAATTTGAGTGTTTACCTTAAAAGTCTTTGGAATTTTCACTTCTGGTAACGGCGATAGCCAATGGATAATAGAGTTACACGATTTAGATTCGAACCTTCGCATTCTTTTGTCTTTTTTTTTTTAATGCGAAACAAAATTATTTTATTATTTTGCCCTAAAATTAGCATTATTATTCTTCATGTTTAAAGCTTATAAAACAAGAGATTCAAAAATTGTAATGTCATTTCCTGTTTAGTGAAAACGAAGTCTGTAGGGGTGCTTATGCTTTTCGTTTCAGATGGATCGATCTGTAAGATCGGATTAGTTTTTGTCACGTAATAAAGATCGCTTCTGTCGTGTTTTAGTTGGCAGAAAGTATACAAGTAGGATCGAATCGTATTTACTCCTGAATAAAACTGTTCACATGATGGCAAAATGGTAGTGCACGCCATTTATTCTTATCATACAATCTCGCAAAACTGTCTCTTAATACTTACTTTTTTCATCTGTTTATCGGATATTTTAATAACATCTTTACTTACATTTATTAAGTTTTAAATACTTTTCATTATCAACAGTTATACATATTTCTTTGCTGTTAACTATCAGCTTGATGTTAACCACGGAGGTCGCCATCTTTAATCTTTTTTATCCCATCCAAACGATCTCACCCTTCGCTCGGATTAGTTTGATCGGGATCCAGTTGATCCTAGATAGCGTTTGTATACGCGGATAGAGATTGATCAGATCGGTATAGTTCGTTTCTACACGGGATTTGAACGATCAGCAAAATCTCGGATCAGTTTGATTCCAAATGTATATGCACTATAGATTTAAAGAAAATTATTTCTTAGAAAAACATATAATATCAATTATAGTTAAAAAATATATTTATTTGTCCTAATAAAATTAAGGAATTTTTTGATTTGGCTTCTAGTCATAAGGATTAAGATAAAGAAGTGCTAACAACAATAGAAATACAATACAAGTAATAAAATAATCATGTCAAAATAATCGAATAACACAAAGGAAAGATATTGGTGACAATAAAGAGGAAAAAATATATTTATCTTTCCGTTTTATTTATGAAGTTTGACGGTTTTAAAATATTTAGAAACCGTCAAAATTTACCGATGATAATAAAATGGCACTTTTTAAAAGAATTCTTTCATCCCAGAAAACATTTCTCACAGGCCCACAATAGGGTGGATAAGTAATGAGAGACAAGGCCCGACATATCCGAGACAGGCCACCCCCGAAAAAATTCCTGTGGTTATTTCGATCGCTGGCATTCGATTCCGGATCCTTCAGAGCCGTAAGCTGAAGCCTTAACAGACTTGCCAATAAAATTAAACTGTAAAAAATGATAAATTTAACATACGAAATCAATAGAAATTTCTTTAATTTATTATAATTTAGAATTCGATAGAAACTCTTTAATTGCATTTAATAGTTTTTTAGATATGAGATTGGTTGAAATTATCGACTGGGCTCGCAACTGTACAGTACTTGAGTAAGAACTTTGATTGTTTCTCTTTGATTGTTTTTCCACATAAATTCCTTTTCAATCACAAAGTATTTACCAGTTTTCGGATCGGTCGGTTAACTTTTCTTGTTTTTCTTCGACAATCAGCTAGACTGGGGTGAAAATGTCAAGATAGAGAACCTAAATGACAAGTTCCGTTTCGCAGGTTTTAAATCCAATTTAACAGTACTTACACGACTTTATGTTAAAGTTTACTTAATTATAGCAACCGTTAAAAATAGAAAAGAATTCAAAAATGTAATCGATATTTTTTAAAATGCATTTCGCTATTTTTCTTGTGACAAAAATATGTAAAAAATATCTCTCTTTTTTTGTATATTAATTAATGTTAGAAAAAATCACAAAAAATTATAAAAGTAAAAATAATTAAGTAACATTATATAATTTTATTGACTGAAATATTATTAAATAAAATATAACGTATATAATAACAGGGAAACAAAAAGCGCCATCTATCGATGAAAAATGCTATTACATTTTTGTATATTTACCTTAACGCACTGTATTATTTTCGATGATTTTTATATTTTTAAATATATTTTTATCAATATATCACACAACACATTATAAATGACTAAAGAGATTATAAATAAAAACTTTTTCAGCATATGAGAAAAGAAAATAAATTGAATGTATATTGTATATTGAGGTATATATATATAACTTATATATTGCCACTTAAAGTAAATATAGTGGCATTAGTTTATTATCAATCAAAATTTCGTTGTAACAAGTTACCGAAAATACTCCGAACGACATCGTTTATCAATTACGAATTATGATGTATTTATATGTAGTGTGTGGCAATGACAAAAAACGATGCCATTTTTCTTAATTTTCGCAACATTTATAAAGAAAAATTCGAATTAAAATTGTTTTACAATAATTTAAAACTTCTTTTAAGTACTAAAGTTTTTTTTTAAAAAAAAAGAAACTATTATAAAATTCAGATATTCATTAGACTTTATAAAACATTTATATGTTTTACTTTATTGTTGATAATGTATTAATTAAAGCAATTGTGGTTGGATAATGTCACATTTAATCTTTCTATTTGCATTAAAATCTCTTAACGTCAACATTCCTAATTCAACAAAACTTCTTCTTACAATGTTTTTTTTTTTTTTTTTGTTTGTTACAAGAAAACAAAAATTTAGGGTGAATAAACACAAGGGAATTATAACTTTATCAGAGAGACGGGGCTTCCATTAAGGTTTTCCCACTCTTCTTTTATTTTGTGTGTTTACACTGCTGATAATAAAGATTCGGAATTTCTCTTTTCTAAGAATCAAGTCTGGATTTATAAATAAACTAAATAAACTACAGCTTAGGGCCTCGTTCCATCCTCAAAAAATGAATTAATACGTATTAATCAGTATTATTCGATGGAGAATTTAGGGCCTGTTGTATGTCGTAGCAGAGGGTCACGTGTTTAAATCCGGCTCAGCTTAGAATTTTCTGTTTATAGTTTATATCAATTTCTTTAATAATAAGTTTTTCATCTACAAATATAAATTTATATATTTTCCATTATCTTCTGTAGGACTTTGTTAAAAATTAAGTTTTTTATTATTTATTTTTTTCTAGTTTAATTATTTAAAATACAAATCATTTTCTGTTTACACGAAACACGAAATTCATTTGTTTTTATGAAAATAATAAAGAGATATAAAATTCATTTAAAATGCACCGAAGAAATTGGAAAACATTTAAATTAATAAAATTTTTGTAAAAATTTTTAAATCCTAAGATTAACTTTCTATACAAATAAATAAAAAGAAATATTAAAAATCAAATTTTTTACTTTATCTCATTTGATAAGATAAAAAATTACAATACAGTATACTTATAAAATTTTCTTTAGAAATTTCAACTTACCTTTTTTTATTATTATTTATTTATTTATTGGAAACAGTTGCGTGTACCTAGCATCGTTTGGGTTTTTGAGGGGTGAGGTGGGGTTGGGAGACGATGATAAAAACAATGGTCTTAGTAACTAAAATGTACATTTATTGACCCGAGCAAAAAAAAAAATGCTCGGGCTTAAGAGGGGTGGGCTTTAGCTTCAGCTTTAGAAGGCATATTTATATTGATATATATATATTCTTGAAATACAGGTAATAATTTAGGAGGTAGAGATCCCTACCCACCTCCTAAATTATTACCTGTATTTCAAGAATATATATGCCAAATTTGGTGCGATTAGAACGGTATAGAAACATTTTCTAGCACACATTTTGTCTTCTATTTTCCCGGCTGTTATATATAACAGAGAGAAATTAAAAGTATGGCAGATCAAAAAATGACACCCCAAGATTTTTACATTTTTGGACTCAGGGAATCTTGAAATGTCAAGAAATGTAAAAAAAAAAAAAATCGTGGTTTTTTCCTGTATGTCTGAATGTTAATGTGGGGGTGGGCACGATTTTGTTCATCTACTTTGAAAGCTCAATAACTTCTGCGCCTTTACCCGAAGATTTCTGAAATTTTGCAGGGAGGTTTGTGTATTAGGGGCATTGTGCTATCCAATTTTGGTGGTTAAACGTCAAGGAGGTAGAGAGGGTCATGTGTCATATCTCAACTGGAGTCGGACTTATGAAGATTTTACTCGTTATTAGCATTTATAATTTTTTAATATATAAAACTCATCTCTACGCTGAAAATTAAGCATGTTGTCATTTTATAATAATTAATAATATAAAATGTTTTTACTAAAATTTCATAACAGATGGCACCACACAATTTTGGTGTTTTTAAAAGGAAACTTACGCAACTCGTTGCTGGATTTATATATGTATATATAGATCTGTAATAAATAATAATTTTTATATTTATTTTAAAGTTGACCAATTTAAAACGTTATCTNAACTTCTTTTAAGTACTAAAGTTTTTTTTTAAAAAAACTATTATAAAATTCAGATATTCATTAGACTTTATAAAACATTTATATGTTTTACTTTATTGTTGATAATGTATTAATTAAAGCAATTGTGGTTGGATAATGTCACATTTAATCTTTCTATTTGCATTAAAATCTCTTAACGTCAACATTCCTAATTCAACAAAACTTCTTCTTACAATGTTTTTTTTTTTTTTTTTGTTTGTTACAAGAAAACAAAAATTTAGGGTGAATAAACACAAGGGAATTATAACTTTATCAGAGAGACGGGGCTTCCATTAAGGTTTTCCCACTCTTCTTTTATTTTGTGTGTTTACACTGCTGATAATAAAGATTCGGAATTTCTCTTTTCTAAGAATCAAGTCTGGATTTATAAATAAACTAAATAAACTACAGCTTAGGGCCTCGTTCCATCCTCAAAAAATAATTCAATATTCCAATTTCAGTATAATTAAGATAAATCGATAGATAGAGAAATGGAATTCGAAAGGATACATTTTTTTTTGTTATTGATTATAAGACAACGACTTAAGAGACAAGAAATAAACTGAAGATAGGGTTTAGATATCATATCAAAATTAATTTAATTTAATATAATCGAATAAAATCTGAAATTAGATCTTTTATAAAAGAATATTAGCTGATATAAGAAGCGTATGAGTATCGAGTTCTTATTGAAAACAGACATAAAAATATACGAAAATATAATCATAAGAAAGAAAACAAAGTATTTAAAAATTAAAATATATTTAAACTTTCAGGTTATTATTGTATAATTTACAAATAATTTATAAAGAATGAGCTAAAGTCGCTTAACACCCTTATAAAAATCGAGCCGAGTTGAAAGGCAAGTTTTAGCATAGAAACATGTTACGTGGCATTTTTGCATGATAGAAAAACAAGTTATGTCTTTGTTTTTAACACGGCATAATGCTAAATAACACGATAGACACATGGTTAGAAACATATTATGCCATTCAATTGACATAATATAAAAATTTTGGCATGTTTTTATCATGCCAAAATTTCCCTTGCCAACTCAGCTCGATTTTATAAGAGTGTTAAACAATTTCTTTTACTGTTTCCAACCATAGTTTATATATAAAACGAAATTCTCGAATAATTTTAAAATAAGGTTAAACTTCAACAACAACTGAAGAAATTCAAGAAATAACTTAATATAGTCGCCCACGCAAAGAAAGAAGGGAGAAAAAAACATTTAAAAAATGATTTGAATATGATAAGCTTTGAAAATATATCGAGCAATTTAAGANTAGGAGGTAGAGATCCCTACCCACCTCCTAAATTATTACCTGTATTTCAAGAATATATATGCCAAATTTGGTGCGATTAGAACGGTATAGAAACATTTTCTAGCACACATTTTGTCTTCTATTTTCCCGGCTGTTATATATAACAGAGAGAAATTAAAAGTATGGCAGATCAAAAAATGACACCCCAAGATTTTTACATTTTTGGACTCAGGGAATCTTGAAATGTCAAGAAATGTAAAAAAAAAAAAAATCGTGGTTTTTTCCTGTATGTCTGAATGTTAATGTGGGGGTGGGCACGATTTTGTTCATCTACTTTGAAAGCTCAATAACTTCTGCGCCTTTACCCGAAGATTTCTGAAATTTTGCAGGGAGGTTTGTGTATTAGGGGCATTGTGCTATCCAATTTTGGTGGTTAAACGTCAAGGAGGTAGAGAGGGTCATGTGTCATATCTCAACTGGAGTCGGACTTATGAAGATTTTACTCGTTATTAGCATTTATAATTTTTTAATATATAAAACTCATCTCTACGCTGAAAATTAAGCATGTTGTCATTTTATAATAATTAATAATATAAAATGTTTTTACTAAAATTTCATAACAGATGGCACCACACAATTTTGGTGTTTTTAAAAGGAAACTTACGCAACTCGTTGCTGGATTTATATATGTATATATAGATCTGTAATAAATAATAATTTTTATATTTATTTTAAAGTTGACCAATTTAAAACGTTATCTTAATTTAAGTAGAAAAAATATAAATAAAAAAATCAAATTTTAATCTGCCCCATTTTATTTTTGGAGAGGTACTCCATTTCATAATGAAACATTTTACAATATATCTTGATAAAATATCTAAAATATGATTGGTTCAGCCAAGGCACATTAAGATATAATATCGCCTAAATTTCCATTTAACTGTGAAAATTTATTGAATCCACTCAATGTTAAACATTTAGTTTCATAAAAGAATAAAGATATTTTAAATGGCTCATATATTATTTATTATAAATGTAGAATTCAATATAATATCTCCAAATAAATTTCGCTTGTATTTAATTTAAAACTATAAACATTTAAATACTTATATTGATATAAATTTCATATTTTATCACATCTTTTCAATATTTCATTTCTTTCATTCTTTTCAAATCATGAAACCCGTACAAAAATTTTTAAATTTAGGCCTATTATTTTATAATTTTAAATAGAACTTTCTAAATATTAAGTATTTGTAATATGATTAAAAAAGTAATAAACATCAATTATTAATATTATTTATAATATTAAGATTTTTGTAATATTTCAGCGAATTTCCAAATATCTTCGGCCAAAAGAGCTGGTTCCTCCATAGCAGCAAAATGGCCTCCTCTTGGCATATGAGTGTATTGAGTAAGATTTCTAAATTGCCGTTCTATAGTTATTCTGGGAGAATTGTAAAGATCATTAGGAAAAATTGCGATAGCGGCAGGCACATGAACAGGCAACCTATAAAAATATCATTTTAATTTCAAAGAAATCATTAAACAAAGAATTAATTAATAATTAGTAAGTAAAATTTACTTGTTAAGTTTCATATTCAAAACTTTCTCTGCCATGTTTTCTTTGTAAAATCTTACTGATGAAGTAATCGAATTTGTTACCCAATATACCATAACATTATTCAGCAGTTCATCTAAGTTATGGTACTTTGTCAATCCTCCATCAACTGCATTAATGTTGTTTTTATGTGTCCAGGTAGAGAATTTCTCTAAAATATAAGCAGCCAATCCAGCTGGAGAATCGCTCAATCCAACGCCTGAAAATGAAAACTATTATAAAATTGTTCAAAATAAAATATTAATTTAAGAACTAAATTTTTATAACTTACCAACTGTATCGGGCTTTGTAGCTTGTATATGCAAGTATCCAGTTTCTCGGAGTAATACCATTAGTTTATCAATAATTGGGTAACTATATTTCTGATCCTCGGCTCCCATCACCCAATTTGGATTTATCATGCCAATTAACAGTTTGAAAATTGAGTTACAATTGAAGTCGCCCAAAATCATATTTAAATGTACGCCAGTAACTCTGATAAAAAAAAAAGATTACAATGAATAAAATTGTTTAGCATTTCGTAAGCTAATAATTGATACTACTAACCTATTGGAATATATAGCAGACATTGCAGTAGCAATGGCACTGCCCCAATCACCTCCCTGAACATAGTAGTTTTTATGTTTCAAACGATCCATCAACTTATTGAATATTCTTGCTGCATCAAACATATTAAACCCTAACGAAACATATGCATTAGAATAATATTATATATACTGCATATTAGTAAAATACGCGCCAAATGAATTAACGGAACGAGACAAAACATCTGAATTGAGTTTAAAGCATCATAAGTTTTGAACTTAAAAAGATAATTTTTGGTGCAAAGATTTTAAAATTATGTCATCACACATACTCTGTTACTCAGTTATAGCACATGAAATTTTCGAAAATTCATGAGTCAATTTGGAAAAATGGTTTTAAAAGAGGACACATTAAGAGATTGCGTTGTACAAATGTTCAAAAATAAAGTGAATTACTCAAAAAATTGGCAGTGGAGCATTTTTTAACCAAAGGTCATAGCAAATAAACTGTATATATTATTTTGATGAAGTATGAAATATCTGAAACAATGAAAAGAAGGCCAAGAAGTGGAAGAAAGCCAGTTACAAACTTTAAAAACCTAAGAGTATTGCGACAAATGTTTGACAACAAAGATGCATTTAGTCAGCTAGAAGGTTCACTTGTCATCGAACATACATAGGTAAGACACTTAAGAAGATGGGAATAAAGAAAAAGAAGAAGAAAAGAACCCCAGAGTACACTGTTGAAAAAACTGCCGAAATTCAAATGCAATGCAGATAGCTAGTACGAAATTTTGGAAACAAAAAGTTCGTTTTGGACAATGAGAAGTACTTTTCTCTCTCTGGTATGCAAATGCCGGGAAATGAAATTTACTATGCGAGCAATGAAAATCAAGCACCTCCCGAAGTGAAGTACAAATTTAAGAAGAAATTTGAAGCAAAATAATGCTGTACATTTTAATTTCACCAACAGGTGTTTCGAAGCTATTTTTTAAAAGGGATCTCTTAAAAGGTTTTCTTAATGTCAGTAGCGTCTAAATAGGGGCCAATTTCCCATAAAAACCTCCAGGGAGGTATTCCCTCCTCGACAGATCGCCCATATGTTACGTTGCTTTAATCGAATAAAATTATCAATATGATGATTTCGTCTTTTGGCCAGACAAAGCTTAGTCTCATTCACACAAATTCGACCGTGAAGATCTTCAAATCCAAAAACATTCTTTTTGGACTCAAAGAATATAATACGTCAAATCTACCACAATGCCGACCAATTGAGGATTTCTTAGTGTATTTGTCACAAATAGTATACAAGGAAGGTTGGCGAGCAAAAATACCACACAACTGATCAGAATAATCAGATTTTCCCTTAAAAAAAATTGACACAAAGACTGTCATTGGAGACCGTCTATTGGAAGACCAAAGAAATTGCGAGTCTATCAAAACAAACTTACGGCACTAGCCGACCATGGGTCATACGATCGTATTCATCAATTCTATATTATTGTAAATAAAATGTCTTTTAAAATGATATATAATAATTAATAGTTATTTCAATTTTTCGATAAAATGTTATGCTTTAAAAACAGTCCAGATTTTTTTTGTCTCACCCTGTTACTTTGCATAACTTTCAATTTTGAATAAACTACAATATTTTGGCGGATCATAAAACCGTAAAAAGCCCATCAGCAGACAAAATCACCGAATACTGCACGAGTCGCGGGTACCTTTGAAATGGCCGTGTGGAGGTTTTTAGGTTTTCTTCACGTGTCTAACACCTAAATCGAGTAAATTTCACATAGAAAGTACTACCGGTATCGTTGGCGGATACCTGTGTTCATTATCTTATTTTATCAATCTATTCCAATCCTAAAACCGTAAAAAATTATAAAAGAAACTTTCGTATCTCTTTTTTTAGTTTTTAACTCTGTTCTCCCTGTGGGTACTAAGAAGGCCTTTTTATATAATAACCACAATGAGCCGGGTGGTGGGGATTGAATTTCATATAACAGGGACAGATCACTCCCTCGAAAAATTCCTGGGGTTTTGAGTCATCCGGATACGATTCCGGATCACCAGAGCAAGAGGCTATCACCTGAACCTCTCAGCCACCGCCCGTCTCACTTGGCTACTAGTATGTTCAACACTAAATTGAAAATTCTTTCTTTTTAAACAATTATTTGTAAAGACGGATGAATTAATATATATCGAAAAAATGAATTGATAATTATAAAATATCAGAAAATTTCAAATATTAAAGATTATTTTTAAGATTACCTGGTTGGTGCGGTGGTTCTGAAAATCCGTAACCGGGTATGGATGGGCATATTACTTCAAAAACATAATCTCTTCCTTGTTTAGGAGTAGTTAAAAGAGGAATAATTTTGTAAAATTCCACAACAGAGCCGGGCCAGCCGTGAATAAGCATAAGTGGTAAAATCCGAATCTAAATATAATAAATATTTTAAAATAAAGAAAAACAAAATAAAAATGACTAATCTTGTTATTGCAAATGTTTACCTTTTTGTTGGTAATCTTTGGTTTTACATGAATATAATGAACCGATATGCCCTCGATTTGAGTGATATATTGTTGAAATTTATTCAATTCATTTACTTGTTTCTTCCAATCATATTTTGTTCTCCAATAAGTTATTATTTCTTTCAAATAATTAGTATTAAAACCGTATTGAAACTGTACATTTTCTAACGGTTCTGAGAGTCGTGCCCGAGACAGCCTCTCGTGAAGATCTTTAACATCGCTTTCTTTATATGGCACTGTAAAAGAACGTATGCTCGTGTCGTCTGCAGGTATTTTTCCATCTAAATATTAAAAACTTATAAATTAATACAGAAAACAGAAATTTGAATTTAAAAACAATTAAATCCAATACTATACCCGCTGGAATTTTTCCCCACCAACCATCTTTCAAAACAGGGATTTCAACATCTTTATGAAGACATGGACAGAAATAAGCAAAAGCAACTGCGACAATTATTACAAAAACGATAAGTTTGATAGCCATACCTATTAAAAAATATATTTTTTCTTAATATTTTAAAATTGTGTAAAATCATTTTGCCTTTAAATCGTTATCAGAACACCAGACAATAGACAGATAGATTATTTTTTTCATTATCAGTTATTTTTATAAAACTTTTTTTTAACATTCTTAAAATAGAGATAAAAATCAACGAAATCTTTCGTAACAAAACTACGTTTCGCATTTTCTTTAAAATTATAATTTAAGTTAGGCTGGTTTATTAATTTAGAATATAATAACATCTATTAAGTAGTAGATGTTTGCTATATCTAAGTTTTAATTAAATGCAATAATTAACTATTAACTTTAATTATGTAAAATTAAATCCTATATTAATTAAAGATATCAAGTAATGTAATATACATTTAAATTTAGTTAAAATTTAATATTTTCTTTCTATAATTACAGTATCTTAATATAATCAGAATTAAATTGATGCGAATTTAATATCCGTTTGATTATTTTAGGTGACCTTAGCGATCATTTTTCTCATAACTAACATATATTACTTAGTCCTATATAAACAATATATACGATAGAATGAAGATACAAAAATTATTTGTAATATATTCTTTAATATAATAGTTTAGTTATACATAAAAATACTCACCTATTGGTTTGGTAGCAGGATAATAAATATCTTAAACTACACGATGTCAAGGACGTGCACGTTTTCCTTCTTCGTTGGGAGGCGTGGTGTTTTTTAGTACTGTTTATCGACGTTAATGCCTCTATACTTAAAAATCCTACATAAAATATTGTATCGACATAAATACGTTTTAACATTTTTCGTACAAAATTAAAATAAATTTTTATTTAAAAAAAAAATTAAATATTATTTTAGTTTATATAAAACCATAACTATATAAACTATAACTATAGCTTTATATAAGAAACTATTAATATTTTTTTTAAATTTTATATTAAAGTAAACTACTTTTTATTTAATAATTCAAACTGCCCATATATATACATATAGTTTGAATTATTAAATAAAATTTTACATATACTGTATATAGTCAAACCCCTCTGAATAACGGCAACTGAGAAAAACATAAAAAATGACAGTTTTTTAAAGGTTATTTTGTATAGTCCTACATTTTTATTTAAAAAAAAGTCCCTGGGGAAAAAATGGCCGCTATTTAGACTAAGCCGTTGTTGGAAGGTGGCCATTATTGGAGGTTTGACTGTATATAATAGTATGTAAATAATTATTTTATAATATAATTTGTAAGAATTCATTTAAAATTTGACTTTTAAAAAGTAATTTTAAAATTAATAGTATATAGCAGTATATTTTTAGCTTTAAAAAATTAAAAGTTTAATAAATAAAATCTATTTATAAATATATAATTTTATATTCTTCTATAATTCATCAGTAAAAGACTACATTAATTTTAATATTTAAAAATAATTTGTAAGAACGTCTAGAAGTAAGAACTTACCTGTACTGAAATAACCTGATTTTTCCCACTTCCTCAATTCTGTATTTGAAAGTTTTTTTTTTAATGAAAATTGGGCCAATCTTATTAAATAGTAAACAGGCCAATTAAAATAACTTATAACAATAATAATTTATTATAATCATAATAATTCGCTTACGAAATATATTAAATATAAAACTTATATTTCGTAATAAATTATGCTATTTTAAACTTTATTTATAAATATACGAAACAAATCAACGCTTAGGACCTCAAAAGTTCAACCCCGACCCAGCCGAACCCATAATGGGTGTGATTAAAAGGCTTGTTCAGCAGAAAAGTCAAAAATGGAAGTAAAAGAAAGTAATTTTAAAATGCCCCGAAAGTATCTGATTTACAAAAGTATTAGTAAAATACGAAACAAATCAACGCTTAGGACCTCAAAAGTTCAACCCCGACCCAGCCGAACCCATAATGGGTGCGATTAAAAGGCCTGTTCAGCAGAAAAGTCAAAAATGGAAGTAAAAGAAAGTAATTTTAAAATGCCCCGAAAGTATCTGATTTACAAAAGTATTAGTAAAATACGAATTATTCTATTTTATTTATAACTAGTAAATATTATATTCAAAATTACAATAGTATAAAACGTCAAAGNACTGTATATAATAGTATGTAAATAATTATTTTATAATATAATTTGTAAGAATTCATTTAAAATTTGACTTTTAAAAAGTAATTTTAAAATGCCCCGAAAGTATCTGATTTACAAAAGTATTAGTAAAATACGAATTATTCTATTTTATTTATAACTAGTAAATATTATATTCAAAATTACAATAGTATAAAACGTCAAAGTGAAAAAATTAAGTATCAATATTCAGGGTTATAATTTTAAATTAACGTAGACAGGAAACAAATACACATCAGAAATTTCCGAAACCAGTTATAAACACGTACCGTTTGTTACGTAATTCCAGGTATTAGACAAAACAATTTTTTTCATATTATGAATTGCATAAAGTAAACAAACATAGCTTTTCATTATCAACGTTGGCAATAAAAAACACTCACGTATATGTATTGTTTATAAAAAATTTTAAATTTTTTCTCATTATTTCGTCCAATAATATATTTCCCCCCGTAAATTTATATAATCATAATAAACAATGAAAACATAATGGTGTTTATAATTCTATTATGTTAATTATCTTTCTTTACTAATTAACAAAATTAAATTATTTTATAATATATAATTTTTAATTAAATTTAAATTAATTTTATGCATTTATTAATTACTTGTTTCCAATAAAATTTTATTAGTTTAAAATATGTTACCGCTAGAGGGCTTAGTGAGCATGAGACCAAGATGGAGGACGTTTGAATGGAATATCCCNAATTATTTTATAATATATAATTTTTAATTAAATTTAAATTAATTTTATGCATTTATTAATTACTTGTTTCCAATAAAATTTTATTAGTTTAAAATATGTTACCGCTAGAGGGCTTAGTGAGCATGAGACCAAGATGGAGGACGTTTGAATGGAATATCCCTTAGAGAGAGACTAAATTTATGAAGCATATTTATGAGAATGAACAGAGCGTGTCCGACTATGTCGTCGTTACCGATAATTGATAAGCAAAGCGTGATCGATATGAATTCTACGTGTAATAAACTGGCTGCTTCGAGTGATCAAAGCCCAGACAGCAATCCCGATTTTGCCACGATCAGACTGGTTAGCAGGATCGTCTTGTTTATACTGAAAAAGTGTTGGCTGTGCTGTGGAGCCTCGGTTTTTCTTATATTTTTTATTTATTGGTATTACGGCAGCATATTAGCGCTTTGTCTCTTCTTTTTTGCAGCATCGGGTAAGTTACAATGTAGGTTTAAGTGAAAATATTGTAAATAATGCTTGAGAGGAGTTATTTTTAGATAATTTATATATATATTAGTTGGTAAATATGAAAACCAAACTTGTTTACATTAAAAGCTGAATAGTTGATAGCTATGTAAACAGAAATGAGAACAGTTTATAAAAATCTAGGATAAATAATTATTTTCTTTTGTTTATTTTGTAATAATGTTTGAAATATAGGTTTTAATATTATTTGTATGGATTCTTATGACCTATTATTAGATTTTTAGTAATCATCTGTTGTTATAGTCGGTGGACCATGTGTAATAATTCTGCTTCGCTTCCAAATCACTGGTTGTTTGATATTTCTCAAGATTAATTTCATAAACCTGCCGAAATTATGAAGTTGAAAATGAATAGAAAATATTTGGGTTGAGAAATATTGAAAACGAATTTCTTTATACATATATATATTGTGAATTTGTATGTACAGTACATACTATTATTATATATAACATATGTTTCGGTTAAAATTTACCTTGGTAGTCCCAATGGCAGTGCTTCGGTTTGGTTAGGTTAGGTTAGGTTAGGTTAACTACATTTTTAGTAGACGCTTCCTTTTTTTTCATTTGTTAGAGAACTACCGTGAATCGGTAACCAGTGACGTTAAACAATCGGCGGCCTGCAGGCAACTCCCCTCTGGGAGGAGTCCATTGGAAGCACGAACAGTTGGAAGCGTGCCCATTGGGCTACCAAGGTAGACTTTAACCTATATTTCATTTGATTCATGATTAATTTTTGTTTTTTCATCTTTTATTTTTATTTTTGTGATTTTTACATTAATATATGTTATTTATGCAAATATACTTAGTATGCGTTTATAAAGTCCAAAAAGTTAAACAAATAACAATAAACATACATAAAACAAATTAAACATGTTTAATTTATTTTATGTATGTTTGTCATGAATATCAGAATTATATCAGGATATAATATGGCTACTAATTAATTAAATATTAAGTAATTTTTCCTACAGGTAGGCAGTTAGGTGCAATTTCTTGAAGAATTTAATAATTATAAATAAACTAGCTGTTACCCACGACTTCGTCCGCGGAGGTTTTGCAAGCAAACCTCATTTACATTCAATATTTCAATAACCATAGTAATTGTTATATAACACCTACCGCTGAAGAGAATTGCCGAGAATCAAACAAACTATTTTCAATTTGATCAATTTTCTAGAACGTTTACAATCGTTCTATAATCGAACCAATATGCAATAACAAATTCGAATTTAAAACGGTTCGAACATTTTTAAAATCAAAATAGATAAAAAATATTTATAACAATGTCTGAAATGTTATCAATTAAATACATCTAAGTACTCAATGAAAATTAAACATAGTTGAAAACAAAAAATTGCATTTAAAATAGTACAGTAGAAGCTGTTTTTACGGTTAAGCCTTAATCCTCTACCTCTCCCCCCGTGGGGGAATTTCGAAAAATCCCTTCTTAGTGTGCGTTTCCATGACGTACTCTAACTGTCTACCAAATTTCACCTCTAGGTTAAGCGGTTTGCTCTGGGCGATGATGAATCAGTGAGTCAGTCAGTCAGTCAGTCAGGACAAGCAATTTTATATATTTAGACTAGCTGCAAGGACCCGCTTTGCTGGGTTTTTATTTGTATGTAATATAGTTTTTTTTATATATATAAAAGACTGTTTTTCTAAGTAATCTAGAATCTAGCTGCAAGGACCCGCTTCGCTGGGCAAAAAGTAACGATAGTGAAGATTAAGATTATATATAACATTATAGCTAATCTTACCCGTTTTCACAGAATGCAAGAATTAGGTCCCCCGTTTCCAGACTAATTAGAGAATTTTTACGTTTAGTCAAACCAACTATTTTCAACGTTTCTGGAACGTTTACAATCGTTCTATAATCGAACCAATATTCGAATTTTATGTTCGAATTAAATTCGAACAAATTCGAACAAAACATTCGAAATAGAAAGC
>NW_019384523.1:622060-654992 GCF_000671375.1 Centruroides sculpturatus
TTTAAGTAGTCTATATATATATAGATTAATAATTAATTTTTTAATTTAGAAACTTCTGGAAGAAAAGAATCAGCTCAGAGTGAGGCATAAATTTGCAACTCCCACTTAAAAAATTAAACTTAAAAATTAGCTGCTTTCAGTTTCAAGAACACACTAGCCTAACCCCTTTATAGTGAACTTTTGTACAGTACTTCTATTATTTCCTCTTCTTCCTCTTCCAAGTGCTGCTATGACCCAAATTGTTAAAAATTGTTGTTCTTCCTTTGATCCTTGGCACTTCCAGTTGAAGTCATGCTCTTTCTTTTTGTTGACATCCACACTATGGTGTGCACAATTTAAATAAAATACAAATTTGTAAACAAAACATGTGATCTTGGGGATTGTGAATGCTTTGTACATACTGACTGACTGCAGGAATGAGACTGAATGAAAAAGGGGATGGATTTCTAAATCTCAGATTGAGAAAGGAAGATCTAGTCATAAGTCCAAACAATCATTAAGTTTTTAAGCTCTGGAAACTTTCTCCTCCTATGCAGCTAGAAACTAAATTGTTTTTACCCCTTAGGCTACAAGGGGAACTTGTATAGCAAAACCAATCAAACAACTTTTCCATTGGCCGATTTCGTTTTGAACAGGTAAGACCGATTTTTGCCAATTTAGTGTTTAAAGAGTTAAACAGGTAGGTCTTTAAGCAAGAAGTACAAATCATGGATTAAAATACAAAATAGCAAAAATAACTGTTTACTTGAATGCTGCAATTCAAAAACTGTTTTAGATTTGTAACAAGTCCAAAAAAAATAATTCTTAACCAGCAGAAATTTCTTCTTTTCTGATATTTTCAGCTGTTCATGCAGTCATCATCAGAATAAAACATATAAAATAGAAATCATCTTGATTTTTATTCTACATGTATGTAGTACTACTATGTTTACATGATATTGCTGATGACAAATTATCACTAAATATAACTGATTTTGAAGATAAATAACATTATAAACCTAGTGTCCAGTAATATATACACTGTACAAATGTTTTTGAGCTCCTCTGGAGTTCTTCAGGCAAATCTATTTCTGTGAAGCAGGACTCCGGAGGAGCCTGAAGATGTTCATGCAGTGTATATATTACCGACACCAGGCAATAGGTTTATAGTGCGATTTATATGTCATCTGGTGTAGTGTGTTCTTTTTTCGCCTGATTTTGAAGATGTCTCTTAAAATGCCAGGTACCATTGCATACAGATAATTTCCACAAAGCAGAATTGACAACTGAATAAGAAATCCTCACTAGTGGTTTTTTTTATTGTCATGGAAAAAAGTAGCTGTAGCTGTAACCAGAAATTTGACACTATGCTTGCCAGAAGTATTTGCCCACAAGAGCACTGTAACTTTGTCCTAATTTTGTTCAAATCTCTTAACAGCTTTCTCATCATTTCCAATTAAAGTGAACTTTGGTAGGCAATAATACAACAACCCACACAACATCAGCATTGTATGACTGAGTGGACACTAAATCATTATCTTCACCAATTCTTCAAAAACACTGTGGTATTTCTCTGTAGCAATATGATTGGCAGACTTCTGTTGTCCATGGATATCCAGATTTTGTGTTGTATCATTGTTTCAATCTTTGAAGTCAACCATTGGAAAAAGAACATGCAACATTCATTTTGACATTAAACTGTTTTTGCTTTTTTCAATCATTAGGCTAGTAATTGGTACTCTTTTAGAGCATTTGCATTAAACTGTTTGTACAAAGCTGTGTGTAATTGAGCCATTTTTGATTGTTGTAGACACAGTCTTGCTTCTGTACATTTAGTAGGTGCTTCACTTTTGGCTATGAATGACAACAGCATTCTTTGTTTATTTTTATGTCATGTATTGTCAATGACTCAAATTGTTAAAATTGTTCATAACTTTTCAGTTGTGTGATGATTTTCAGTTTTTTTTGTTATACTTGGTTTCACCTGTTTTCTTTTCATATCTTTGCCACTTCCACTTTCATTTTCTTTCCTTTGTATGATCAGATTACATATGTTGTGTTAATGATCACTATTGATGGCTAGTAGTCAATTCAATTCAATTCAATATTGTATAAACCTTAGTTTGTTACAAGGGGTTAAAATATTACATAAAAACTGAAGATAGTACAGTTTATGAAATTAATATAATAGCTTAGTACTACACAATAATAATTGTTTTATACATGTTATGTAAATCTGAAATTAGTAAAATTTAACAAATTAATTAAATAGCTTAGTACAGGATAACACAAAATAAAATACACTAAAATAATCATTTTTTGAGAAATGCAATAAATTAATTATATCTCTCCAGGATCATTAAATTTTGTCAAATACTTTTTCCTATTTGTTTCAAATTTGATACAGTGAAAGAACACATGTTCCCAAGTTTCATACGTTTGCAAACTACAGTTATTGCAAATTCTCTCAGGGTCTATTATTAGTCTCATGTTATATTTCAAAATATAAATTTGACCACATCTCAGCTATAGAATTAATTGTTTTACATAATTTATGTCCATACACAAATAATCCTCACACATAAGTTGTTTTAAAAATACAATATAATTGAAAATGCTCATTCTTTTCCAACAAAGACCAATCTTCTTGTATGCTCTGTTTGCAACACACTTTTATAATTAATGTTTGATAACTTATTTTTAATTGTCTACTTGGACATTACTACTACAGGTGATACAATAAAGAAAATTTTGTTTTTTCTGAACTAACTCTCATTATTGTGTCAAATTTTTAAACACCAGTACAAAGTCCTATTAATGAGTAATGTCCAAGTAGACGATTAAAAATAAATTTAGAAGGACTGTAAGGCAATTATAATTACTTAATATTTGATAACTTTTGATCAAATGAGGATATTGAGAACCATAGAAATGAGAAACCATGTTGATCTAACAGATTTTTCAATGCCATTGTCCAGTTATGTGTATAATTATCCATCATTAAACTTAATTTAGGCCTATACAGTTTGTTATACACTACTTTAACATAACTGTTATCATGTAGTTTCAACAGTCTAATCCAAAAATAAACTATCGCTTTTATTATTGATACCAATATTCTAGAAACACCAAACTCCAATTGTAACATAGAAGCTGGAATTTTATGGTATAACATAAAAATTCTTTGAAGATACAGTATAAGGCAAGAACAATTTCCATTTTATTGTGATAAGTAATTGCCTATACAGGAGCAGCATAAAGTAGTACAGATGAAATCATTGAGTTAAATAATTTTATATAAATATGAGCAGAATTAATTTTAGCTTTTGAAAGAATAGGCCACATAGAACCTAGTGCTATTTTAGCCTTATGAATACTATAATTTTTTGCCTGTAAAAATAGTCCAGAAGACGAAAATAAACTCCAGGTATACATAATTTGAAACGACTTGTGTAGGCTGATTATTAAAAGACCATTTCTCTCTGGGTGATAGTCTACCACCCTTATTAAACACCATCACTTTTGTTTTTGGAACATTTATAGTTAATCCATAGTTACAACAGAATTCCTCTAGAATTGTGATTTTCTTTTGTAACATTTGTGGAATATCAGCAAGGATTACAGCGTCATCAGTATTCAATAGTATATGTAACTCAACTTGTGTGGAACTATTCATTCAAATCGAGCAGAACTTCCAAAACTAGCAAATGACAAGGACTTAGAAAGAGGAGAGTATGATTTCAGAACATCTGATCAGGGTATCACATATTTCAAATGGAAGGAAGGACAATAGAAGTGTTTATTGTCCAGTTATCATGGAACAGAAATTGTAAATGTAAAACACACTCAGAAGAATGGAACAAAACTAGATGTGCCAGCACCACTGGCTATCAGAGATTATAATACTCATATGGGAGGAGTTGATAAAGAAGATATGTTAAGATCATTATATGATCAAAATAGAAGATTAAAGAAGTGGTGGCATTGACTGTTTTTTCCAATTATAGAAATGGTTCTTGTGAATGCTTATATAATCTTCACTGATTTGAATGAAAAAGTTCCATTTATGCAATTCAAAAGACAAGTAGCTCAGGGTATGCTAACAAAAAGGAAGAAAAACATCTTCAAATAGAGGAAGACCAAAATGAAAATCGTTAGATCAAACAACTGATCCATTACCGAAAAAAATTAGCATTATCTGTAAGCAATGATATTAGATTACAAAATCAAGGAGGACATTGGCCCGAATTTGTTTCTAAGAGAGGTTGATGTAAATATTGTGCTACAAAGCATATAGAATCAAGACCACATTCAAGATGCACATTATGTAAAGTTTTCATGTGTGTAAATCAGAAAAAAATTGTTTTCTAGATTTTCATCAATCATAAATTATTAAGCAAATGAATTTTATTGCAGTTTTGTTTTTCATTTCATTATTATATTGTAAAAATTATCAAATACATAATATAGATAATTATGTATTTAATCTGACAATTTTTCTAATAAAAATATTTTATTTATATAATATTAAACAAGAAAGGACTTGTAAGTCCCAATGTGCTCTAAAGCCTGACGGGACTTATCTGTGAACAAACACTTCTTTTGATGATAAAATGAGATAAAAAAATTTTTTTATCAAAAAATAAATATTCAGTCAATAAAGGGTTAAAACACATCCAATATATGAGAGAATTCCGATCACAAACACCAAAAGAGAATTAACAATGGAGATCAACGAAAAGTGGAAAAGGGAGTGGAATGCTGCTGAAACAGGTAGATAGTGCTTTGCTTTTATCTCATTGATACCTTTCTGGAAGAAAATCAAACACTTACACCCAGAAGCAATAGTCACACAAATATTGACGGGATATGGGAACTTCCCAGAGTACTTATATTATTTCAAGAAATGCGAAACCAATACCTGCAACTGTGACAAAGAAATGGTGGGAGACACCACCCACTACCTATTCCACTGTGAGAAGTAAAAACAGGAAAGACTGAACTTCATGGGGGAAATGCCTGACAACGGGTGTCAACTGGCTGCCAAAATTCTTGGAAATCTTGGAAAGCCAAACGAGATGGATGGCAATGAAAATTTTTATAAAACAAACAAAACTTTTACAGATAGGCAACCCAACTAACAACAATGAATATGGATTATCTGTTAATTTTAAATTACAATTATGAACTCACTCAACAGCTTATCTTTTGTCTAAATTTACTAAGAGCATCTTTACAAATTGTTTATATGTCACACATATACTTCTGCATTTTTCTAGAAATTACTAAATTAAAAACATATAAGCTTTGCCTTTAGTTCTCTCTTGTTTTTATATATCAGTCTATCGTTTAATTGATATTATTAGATAAGCTTACTTAGACTTGTATGTTGAAAGTTGGTTTTTCTATATAGTAATTCTCATAGAACTACTTAGAAGCCACCTGTTGGTTTTAATGCATATTAATATTCCATAGTAAATGAGAACAAAATGATTAACCTGTGCTTTTGAATACTGAAAATCTTTATGTGACTTTTTTAGTAAAATTAATGGCAATTACTTTATTTACAAATTATTTAATCTATATTTAGTAGTGCAATCATTCCCACTAAGAGTCACACTGATCACGTTGCTGTTCCAAATGCACCTATATCCTAAGTAGCTCTTCAAACATCAAATACTACAGATATTATCCATGTTAAAATCTTTATATATTTGATTTTTTTCAAGTTTATTTATATAGTTAATGAGACAAGTTCTAGTCCCAATAATTAATCAAATCATTTCTTCAATTGCAAATAAAGAATATAGCAAATTTGATATATTAAATTAGTAAAAACATATTAAAATTATTATTTTTTAGTAGAGATTAAGTTCAGATAATAGATCAAATTCAATGCAAGTAACTTATCTTATTAACTGCAACATGGATATATTTAAGGATATGCATTTTGAGAAAATATGAATTTTCAGTAGCTTGTGAAGTACTTCATTTACCTTAAATTTTCTTTAGATTAGTTCATTAAAAATTGTTGAAGAAGTGTTCATTTCCACTTGAAAGAAAATCCCTTGAAACTTTAAATTTAACATTTAAATAGAAGAGCTGTATTTCCCTTTTAAGAAAAACTTAAAAGAATTTCATTTTTAACAAGTGATTTTAAAAATATACCCAAAAGTCCTAGAACAAACATGATTATTAGTGATGTAACGAATATTCGGTTATTATTCGGTATTCGGCCTATTCGGCCTATTTTTCACTATTCGGCCGAATACCGAATATTTAATCACTATTCGGCCGAATACCGAATACCTAAAATCAGGAGTAATAAATAACAAAAACACAGTAAATTAATCATTTTGGTATTTAGAGTTAATGTTATAGAGTTAGTGTTGTTTGTTTATATTTATTTATAACTTGTAACATGCACAAAATAAAAAAGAAAATAATATTAGTCACATATATTCACAATTTATAATTACAAAGATCAGCACACGTACACGTCTATCGTTGGAGAATCCTCGCACATCTGAGGGTCTGACCCTGCCTATCCTTCATTTTAAGCGCTCGTCTTTGCTCTTCCCTTTCTCTTTCCTCTATCGTTCTAATCCATGTATGCTTGTGCATACATCATAATACGCACTCACGATACTTTCGATTCGTCACTTTTCCGTCGTAGAGTTTCCATTTTACAATTACGTGACTCAGCCTGGTGATAACGGAGAAAAGAGACAGATAGGACATCGATATAAGTCACAGTTATGATTTCACAGATTCGAGACAGCTCGATATCCTGAAAGGCCCCAGGCTTTCGCCCGTGCACACTAAATGACTTTCATTACAAGAATTTAGCTTTCTGAAGTCTATGACAACAATTGTTTGGCATTGACGGCTGCGAATTTCGTGCCAATAAGCTGCCTCGACTTGTTCGATTATGTTATCAACTCAATTTCATATTTATTTTCACATTTTCACTTCGCAGTCCTTCTCTTTTCTTTTTCCGTTATTTACACGTGTAGGTTATTTCATTGTTATCCACATTTGATATCATCATTTATCACATACTGCCATGACACTCTTGTCTGTCCGCTACAACTGCCAAGAATTAACGCGATTGGTGAAGCGTAGTGACCGCAGGCCAATAGAGAGCAGGATCTTTTCCATAATACGGTTTGCGCGCCAATTTTCGTACGTGCGTTAATCAAGCCGAATATTCGGCTATTCGGCCACGCTCCTAACCGAATATTCGGTATTCGGCCTAAGGCCGAATATACTATTCGTTACAACACTAATGATTATCCTTTAGTCTAAAAGAGTACATAAATTTTATTAATTATATTAATGCTAATAAGTAAAATTATATATTTTATTTGAAATTTATTGCAATATTTTATTATTTTAAAGATCTAATTTGTTTATTTCAGCATTTCTCTATCAGCTTGGAGACTGGCTTTTATATCATCCTGATCAACCTCCTCATTCACGAATATTTGTCCGTTCTCCATCAATGATGAATTTACCTTCAGATAATCTTCATATAGTTACTGCTGATGGTGTTCGCATTAATGTAGTTATGGTGAAACAAGACAGTTCAATTTTTAGTCAGGTTCCCACAATTCTTTATTTGCATGGTAATGCGGGAAATATAGGACACAGGTTAGTATTATAAATTTTTATATATATTCCAAATATGTTTATTTTAATATGTTCTAAATATATTCCACATTTGTTATGCTATTTTGTTACTCCAAAATATATTATTGAATAATTTTTAATACAGCAGGTCCTTAATTTAACAAAATAATTGGGGAAAGAGGGTGTCCTCTATTGCTGAATGTTTGTTAAATTGAATGTAAAAATATACAGTGGGTGATCGGATAACGAACACCCCACAGAACAAACACAAGAAGAAGCGATGTAAAATAATGACTACTGATTGGTCTTCCCTTGTCTTCGGGCAACAATTCATAACCTTTCGAAGTGTGGGAGACATCGACATTGACGCTCAAGCTGGTATATACCAATCGGATAGTATTCCTCCGAACTTTGAAACTCTGCCTTGTAATTCCAGCCTTTTATTTTTCTGACAAAATAATTCTTTTATGTATTCGTGAGACTGTCAGGTAGGCACTCGTTAAGTTTTGCATCTGTTTTTCTTTTTGAAAGGTGAGAGTATAATAGCAAAGGTAGAGAGTGGGCAGAAGATGCCTAATGTTGCTGGGCAGTATGGCGTGAACAGGTCTACAGTAGGCCGCAGTTCAATCTTATTTAAGAAAAATACTGTATAATCAAGAAGATTTAAGCAGCTTAAGGAGTAACAAAAATCACATCTGAGAATTAAAAAACATTGAAGAGCTCATAATGGAACCTGAAACGGATCTGACGACAGAAGAACACCAAGAACTCTTGAATGAAGAACACCAAGAAACTCAGCAAGATGTTTTCTTCTGAAAAAGAGGATTAATGCCGATATCTGTTATTAAAGATCCTTTGAAGAAGTGGGAGGATGTCAGAACAACGGTCTTAGAATGGCATCCAAAGCAGGTTGAGGCTTGGATATTTCTGCAATTGCAATGCTATTAATTACTTATGAAAAATCCCGAAGAAGAGAGAAAAGCAATCGACATTGGACGGATTCTTTAACCCTTTCAAATGGAAAAAACATGACTAATAAAAATGCAAGACTGTGTATGTATGTATGTATTTTTATTATTACACTAGCAGACCCCACCATGCATTGTTGTGGCTCAAAATGTGTCTATTATAAATGTATAACACTTCTTCCATGGGAGAAAATTTTTCAAAAATTCCTTCTTAGTGTACATTCTCTTGACATACCCTATTAAAACGCAATCAAAAATGCAAAAACCCATATCTAAAATAGTATAATAGAAGCCAAGTTCTTCACGGTAAGCCTTAATCCTGTCCATCTCCCCCCAGTGGGGGAATTTCCACATGTATATTATGTAAAAACACATGCGTATTCAAATGCAATGTTGTGTCAAAATTTCAAAAGAATCGATAGGAACAAACGAACATTACATTTTTATTCATATAGATAGATAGAAGCTGTGAGGATGCTTTTTAGTTCATACTCACAGAAAAGCAAACTTAGGTTGTTGTACTCGTGGAGTTAGCGCCATCTGTTGGACATAAAAGCCTTAACCCTAGATGATATCTTTTAATTTATATGAATGTTTAACGGAATAATATACAGCCTATGTCCACCCTGAAGTTCCATTCTAAATATTGGTGAAAGAATTTTTGAAATCGGATGAGTAGTTTCGGAGATTATCTTCTACATCCAAACTTACAAACATTACCTCTTTATAATATAGTATAGATATAAATAAACGTAGTAAGAAAGTATATATTTTTTTATTTTGGGGGTCTCTGGAACAAATTAATTAAATTCCCATTGAAACCTATGGTAAATCGATAATCGGTTAATGAACAATTCGGATAGCAAACAAAGTCTTGGAATGGATTATGTTCATTAACCGATCACCCACTGTACATTAATAATGAACTTACAATGTACATTATGTACAGCTGACCCCCCTATAATGCAGTAGATATGTTCCTCTTTATAAGAATTTCACATTGTAGGAATCCTTAAATACATGAGCCAATCACAGCCTGGCACGTGTGCAGTTTACGGACTATGGCTGTTTGAAAGGTTTTCTTCTATAAAATTAACCGATTCTAGACTAATTCGACTCAACATTTCCAAAACACGTATAATTTTTTGGGAATAATCAGTTATACGTATTATTCCCATATAAACTATGCTATATAAACAATATAAACAATGCTATATAACTCAATATAAACTATGCTATAAACAAAAAATTGTAGGAGTGTGCACAGTTTGATGATGCCATTGCTTAAGCTTGTTTTCGTCGCGGAGTAGCGCATCGAACAGCAGGCGCGTTTTCTGATAAGTTATTTTTTTGCGAAAAATTCACTGAACTTTGGAGACATCATTAATAGAAATAATTTTTATGGCCGTTGAATAAGAAATGTTTTTTCACGAGAAATGTATAAAAATACAGTACTGTATTAGATTTACAGTAACTAATTTATATACTGTACAGACGATAGTAAACTCAACTTACCCGCCTAAACTCTCTGTAGCGTTTAAGTAGTTCAGCTGCTCGTCCACTATTGGTCCAGATTTGGCCAATTCTGTTGCGACACGAGTCGGCGATGACATTTACCGCATTTTACGAGTCTCTTTTAGTGTCTTTATACGAATGTGGTTGCAATATTTTTGCAGCGATATATGAATCTGCATTATATGAACCCGCGTTATAGGGGGGTCAACTGTATTAAAATATTATAATAATACTTTACTCATATTTATATGCTATAATTGACTTCAAGCAATTTATATGTACCACGAAAACATCTGTTAAAAATATAAAAATAAAATATGACTGGAATCAAACTTTATTTAATTGAAAACATCAAAACTATACAATTCATCTAATGGAGTGTTTTTGCTATCAATGCTAATTTGTTGAATGAACATTTTAGTGAGCTTTAAATTTGTAAATAATTTTTTATTTTTGCCCATCAAATCCAAAGTTTGTTAAATTGAGTGCCTACTGTAATATATGTTGGAGTAAAAAAATAGAATAATTTTAATTTTTATGCATTCCTTATACAGTAATACCCTGAACTTACGCGATAGGTGGGACTGAGCGATAATCGCATAAGTCAGGGTATAATTTCGCAATTTGTGTAAAATCCAAGTCGGATGTATGTAAGCTAATAAATGTTCTCGTTAATCTTATCTCGTCATTTGATTTGTTCACGGTTACAAGAAATAACCACATAGAGTCTCTCAAGTCTCCATAGATATAACAAACACAGAAATAAATAACACAAAATAAATTGTAGCTATGCGTCTATTCCGTGCAACACGTCCAAACATGTAAGCTGAACAATAGTGTGGGGGGAGTGAGTAATCGAGAGTTGCGTGGCACTCAAACAAAAGACAAATCGATGAGATTTGAAAATCGTGTAACTCTGAGCTTGCATAAGTCAAGGGATTACTGTATCATCAAAAACCCACACTTGAAAATGCCAAAAAGTTATATTTTGCTATTTCTAATATTTAAATGTGTCATCAGATTATACTAAAACAACATTCAGTAAATATTTCAATACCAATAAATCAAAACTGATTATTTTACTTTATTATTTATTCCAGTAAAGCTGATTATTTAACTTTATTATTTATTCCAGTAAAGGTCAGGAAATTTTCTATATATTAACTCTCTGATTTGTTAATATCATTAACAAGTAACTCATGGATTGTCCTTGAAATATTAACAATATCATATGATCTAATAATTATCTTTATCTAGTTGAGTATTAAATTACTTTATCATATTTTCAAAAGTCATAAGTATTAATAATTATTACAAACAAATCAGGATGGTTCATTTCTTTAAAATTTCTAAAATAAATAATATATTTAAGTTATTTACTTCAAACTTATCATATCTTTTGTTCACTAAATTTCCATTTTTAATAATTTACAAAAAATTGCAGTATTACATAACTGTTACTTAATATCTAATTGTGAATAATTTTTAAATAATGACAATTACTCATTAATAAAAAACTTTAATGATATAGTCACTGCCAACATACCGGTGATTGGTATTTTTTTTAACAATTGATGATTGGAAAAAATTTTAATAAAGAAAATAATATTGATTAGCTTGATATTACATTTTGTTTTGTGAAAGAAGAAAGAAAAATCATATGTTCTGAATAAAAATTTAAAAAATAAAAAACAATAATAATAATACTGGTTAAGAAATTGATCTAATTTTATTATTAAGTCAATAATATAGTTTTTTTTACAAGATTCAAATTATATTTAATAAAATAAATAAAGCATTACAAAACATTTTTTTATATTGAATGTATATATTTTTCTAGACTTCCCAATGTTCATGGTCTTTATCATTTTTGTGGATGTAATATTTTACTTTTAGAGTATAGAGGATATGGTCATAGTGATGGAATTCCAAGTGAAGAAGGTATTTATCACATAATTCACATTGTAATAATTAACAGAATTATTAATTTTATTAAATTGCTTTTTTTTTTTTAATTTTTAGGACTCTATTTTGATGCTCAAGCAGGTTTAGAGTTTCTTTTAAAACATCCCGGTATTGATACACAAAAAATTGTGGTCTTCGGACGTTCTTTAGGGGGAGCAGTGGCAATAGATCTTGCAAGCCGTCCAGAATACAGCAGTCGTATCATGACGCTTATCATTGAAAATACGTTTACTAGCATTCCAGACACTGCCAAAGTACTTTTTAACTGGAGTATAGTAAAATGGTTACCAGTGTGGATATTTAAAAGTCAGGTATTTTTAATAATTATATTCCTATCATACATGTTTTATTCTTATTGAAAAAGACTATAAAAGAAAATTTTATTATTTTCATAGTTCAGATCTATAGATAAGATTGTTAAAGTATTAGTACCAACTCTCTTCATTTCTGGATTAGCAGATGCAATAATTCCTCCTCATATGATGCAAGAATTATATCAGGTAATGATGGAAATAATTTCAATGTCTCTAATTGTCAGATCAGTAATTCAATTATAATTATTTACATCCACCCTGTATACGATTAGTTTAGGTTGTCATTTTTTTAAGGATCTAAACAATTCTTATATTAGAAATGATTTAACATTTAGTATTACAGGTGGCCCTCAACTTTTGCACATTCTACTTTTACACAATTCACTATTTCACACATTTTTAAAAATTCAAATTTTTAAATATTTTTGTTGATAATGAAAAAATTTGCTTCCATGCAGAATGCTCATACACTATAAAGTGCAGTAGCTTGCCCTATATATCAGTTACACATTACTTCCTACAATAACGGACTTCTCGGAATCATAATCACTACTGTGTTGTTCTGAGCAAGTGGTCAAAACAGTTTCAGTCTTGCATTAGGGCATGAGTCAACCTGTTGTGTGCTTTGTCAATTTATTTGTTTATGTTTAAATATTTCATCCTTATAAATTGATAAACATGAGTAAGAAATGAGAAACTGCAGTGTTGATACAAACAAAAAGAAATTAAGGACTCATAAACTTCATACAATCGAGACAAAGATGGAAATAATTAAACATTCTGAAAACGGTGAATCTTTTGCTTTAATCGGATGTTTGTACAATGTAAACAGATCTACGATATGTTCAATTTTGAAAAATAAGAGTAAAATTAAGGAATACATTCAAAATTGTGGAAATATATTTTCAAAGATTGTTTCCAAAAGACACGGCATAGTGATGGATGAAATGGAAAGATCTTTGTCATCGTGGATTGATGATCAACATCAAAATAATGTCCCTCTGAGTTTTTCAATTATTCAAGCTAAGGCTCTTAGTTTGCATGAAGATTGGAAGACTAGATTAATTAAATGAAGATTCTAACACGGTGTTTCAAACAAGTAATGACTGGTTTGACAAATTTAAAATGAGATATTCTTTACATAATATTAAATTCACTGGAGAATTAGCTGATGCAGATAAAGATGCTGCGAAAGAATTTATTTTCCTCATTGTTTAAAATTATTGTAGATGGAGAATATTCACCTAGCCAAATATTCAATGTAGATGAGAGAGGTTTATTTGGGAAAAAATGCCTAATTGTACATTTCTATCGAAGCAATAATCAGTTGCCCCTAAACATAAACCTTCCAAAAACCAATTGATATTGCTTTTTGGTGGAAACTTAGCTGGTGATTTAAAATTGTTGTTAGTTTACCAAGCGGAAAATCCCAGAGCATTGAAAGGGAAAGATAAAGAATTGCTTCCAGTCATTTGGAAATCAAATAAAAATGCCTGGGTTACTGTGTTAATATTTAAAGATTGGTTCACTTTTCATTTTGTGCCGACAGTTAAGCAATATTGTAAAAAAAATAATTTACAATTTAAAGCATTATTAATCTTAGACAATGCCCCAGGACACCCAAAATCTCTCCAGAATTTGTACCTGGAAATCAATGTTGTGTTTCTTCCTCCCAATACTATCTGCCTCATACAGCCCATGGACCAAACAGTGACAGCTACGTTTAAATGATATTATGTGAGGACAATAATGACTAAGGCCATCAAGACAGGGAAAATGGGCCAACATTAACAGATTTTTGGAAGAACTATAATATATGGAACACAATAAACAATATTGGAGACTCATTTTTCTGAAATAAAAGAGTCGACAATGAAAGGTTCCTGGAAACAATTATGCCCACAAATGATGAGTGATTTTATAAATTTTGAAAAACACTGGAAACTATCACAGATGAAATAGTTAGCCTAATGCAATGTTTTTCAACCTGTGGGTCACGACCCCCCTGGGGGTCGCGGGTAAAAGAAAAAGACAAGTGTTTGTAGGTCCTATACTACATTAAAAAAACTACAATTTCAGCGAGAAGGCTGTACCTGTTTATTATACAGTACAGTTGGTTTTTTGATTGACATTTAGGTCCGAATGATGGGTGTCGCCTGGGAGGGGCCTGGGTGGGTACGGCCCACCATAGAAAATGATTGCTGAAAAAGTGTTGAGCTGACTTGTTATTATAAGAAGGAAGTAACATACTATATACATGTGGAATGTGAAACGCGATCTGCTGACGAGAGACGAAGGGGCTGGGAGAGGGAGTCGAGGAGAGGGAGGACGACGAGGGCAGAGAGAGGGGACGCGACTTCAGAGGAGGACACCGAGACGACGGTTGAAGAAGAAGACGCGCGAAAAGACGGAAGACGAAAAAGAAGTCCTACATTTGTGTTTTTAATTAATAATCACAATACTTTCATGTAATCTGTATTCTTTAAAACGTTCCTGTTATCAAAGTCTTTCTTATCTCAATTAAAGTTTTTTAAAAGACAAAGAAAAGTCTCACATACATGTCTTAAGTTATTGTCAATTCTCCTCAAATTCTCATTTTAGTCATCAACAGTAATTTCTCTCAACAGAAAGAAAATTAAATACATAATTTTTAAATCACTGATATAATTTTAATATGGCCCTAGGGGAGTCGCCAGAATTTTTTAACTTGTAAAGGGGTCACGTATTCAAAAAGGTTGAAAAACACTGGCCTAATGAATGAACTAAACTTGGATGTCAACAATGAAGATGTTAACAAGTTGATTGAATCTCACTCAGTACCTCTGTCAAATGAATATTTAATTGAGCAATAATGAAATACACAATGAAAGTGAGTCAGAAGAAGCTGATAAAAAAGTCAAGACTTTGACAATTAAAAATATAAATGAAGCCTTCACACATCTTGACAAATTTTTGACTATCACGGAAGAATGTGATCTCAATGGAGAGCATATATCTCAAGTACATAGGGCAATTGAGAAAGACACAACATGTTATATAAATCTATCAAGAAAAGAAAAAAAAAGGGTGGTATTCAACTAACTCTTGACAAGTTTATAAAGAAAACACCTGAAAGCACTTAAATACGCCTCAAACTTTATTATGTATACATATTGATAAATAAATACTTTAAAACACAGTTTTTGGTGCATATTTTTTTTTACATCCCTCTACTTTCAAACATTCAACATTCGCACACACTTTCAGGAACCAATTATGTGCGAAAGTCGAGGGCCACCTGTAATTGTTTTCAAATATTTTAGAATAATAAAATTCTAAGTCGTATCTATCAAATCAAGTAACTAACACCTTATTCGTTGCTGAGGGAGTTTATTAAAAATGAATGTTTTTGATCTACTCAATAGATCATCTTCAGGTTAGAACATACAAAAATGTAATACATCATAAATGGAACACACGTTTAAAATTCAAAAATACCAAAAAACCCATAACATAACAACTAATTGTAATAAAAACTATTTGGTTATGGTGGATTGTATTAATGTTTAGCCATTGTAGTATGTTATTTATTTTTACACGATTTAATATTTATTCCAATTAGTTGTTATGTTATGGGTTTTTTTGGTATTTTTGAATTTTAAACATGATGTTCCATTTATGATGCATTACATTTTCGTATGTTCTAACCTGAAGATGATCTATTGAGTAGATCAAAAACGTTCGTTTTTAATAAACTCCTTCAGTAACGAATAAGGTGTTAGTTACTTGATTTGTTCATTTTGCTGAGTACACTTTTGTTCAAAGTCATATCTATCTCTATTTTGTGTGTAATTTCACTTCATCTTTCATTTAAAAAAAAATTTAAATACAATGGTGCCTTGTGTACTTCAAATTTAATTCATTCCAGGAAACCATTTGAACTCTGAAGTCTGAATCAATTTTCTCCATTAGAAATAATGAAAATTTATTTCCAGATTAAACAATATCCATTTGGATAAACTTAAAACAGCAAATACACATAATTTAAAGTAAAAATAACACAATTAAAGGCCCAAAATAATAAATAGAATTTTATTTATTATTTTGGGCATTTAATTGTGTTATTTTTACTTTTGACATTTTCAATTCAAACATTCAAAGTCTTGACTTTTTTTATTTTGGGCATTTAATTGTGTTTTGTAAACACTATTAAAAAAGTAAAATTGCATTTACTGTTTCTTAGTGAGGTACTGCTTGTACTGCTTTCATGCTTCACAATAAGTGATGATCCATTCTTAAGTCACTATGCAGCTTGGCATCATCATTGAAAATACATTGACTTGTGATATCATCTCTTGGAGATGATATCACAAGCCAATTGCTTTTCATTGAAAACTTTTCCAAGTGTGGATAAATCTCCTCAATAACACATGATCTCCTGGAGGTCAACGTTGTTATGTCTTTAGTCACATTTGTTGCTTTTATTTCTTCTTAAGAATGGTAAAAACCATTTATTTTAATATCTTAAATATGGCCAGCAGATCCACCACACTTGTACTGCTTTCATGCTTTGCAATAAATTTCCATTTTTTCACCTGTCATTTATATTACAACCTCCCTATTAGGCTTTGTTGCTTCCACACTTTCCTTGGATGTTATGATTAATAGGTAGGGGTTATATGTATAGATGAGTTCACAGAGAGAGCAAGAATTGACCTGGGCACATGACAGATGGCATTTACACAGTGAATGCATTTACACAGTGAGTGCATTTTTTTATTCTGCATATAGTTCGAATGTAGAAGCATTGTTTAAATTCTGGAACATTTGGAGTACAAGCAATATATGCTGCAATAGATCAATATAATCTTTACATGTAATTCGTATTTCATTTAATTAAAAATTTTTATAGATATTTTCTTTTAAAATATACTCTAGAAAACAAACAAAAAGTTTAAACCAATATTTTTGTTACAAATAAATTTTATTCAATATAATTAATTCAAATAATGTGGATATATTGTATTTTCATTTGTTTAACTCCAATTTTTCTGTCTTTAGTTTCATTATAGGATAATAATTGTTTAATATTAATATATAAAAACTTTTTGATAAACAATCTTTTCCTTGGAAATGTTATGACCATGTCTAAAATAAAACAAAACATTTTTTCTGTCATATTTTTAAAATTGTTAAAAAACTTTGATTAAATGATTTTGAAAATGTCAAAATTATTTTAAATTTTGTTGAAGGCATCGAGGAGCAAAATGAAACAAATGGCAGTATTTGAAAATGGAACTCACAACGAAACATGGCAATGCAATGGATATTACAGGACTATAAATTTGTTTTTAGATGATGTAAGTTTGACTTTTTTGTTTTTTTTTTTATTTCCAGATAAGGAGGAAATTTTATTATTAACAAGTCTTTTTCTTTTTAGGTAATGTTATCAAAACATCAGAATCAAGTATTACAATGGCCAGTAAGCCCTCATCATGTTAAAATGGAAATAATTTAAACAAAATATTTTTTATTTAAAATAAACTGAAAATCCTCACTATTCCTTTATGAACTGTTTATGAAAGACAGATTTAACAAATTTTGTCTACAGTTGTAAATAATTTAAAATATTTCACTGTTTCATATGTATATAATGTATTTTTCTTAAACTTTTCAAATGTAAAAAACAAAGAAAGTTTATAAAAGCAATTTACACATCATCATGTCATTTTGTTTTCATTAAAATTAAAATTGTAGCAAACTAAATTTAATGATAAATTAAAAGGCTAGTCTGTTAGTTACAGCTATAATTTAAAGGGCTTATCACATCAAGATGAGAAAGGAATACAGTCACTAAATAAACAAACACAAATTATTGGGCTGCAGTTTGAAAAAACTGTAGACCTATAAATTCCCACTGTTGTTCGTTCGTCTGTCTGTCTTTCCTTAATCTTGAGAACAGAGTTAGATAGATGAAATCCAAGACCAGATATGGAAACCTTAGGAGCAGGAAGCCCCAATTAAGTATATATGAACTTCTGATGCAAACTGGAAGTCATGTTATTTCAATTCAAGAATTTTCCCCTGAAAGGTGTTAGATAGATGACCAGCACAATTGTATTGTTAAAGGAAAAGTATGATGTATGGGGGCAAGCCACTACTAATTTGAGGTAGAGAGCATATATTTTAAATGAAATAAATTAAAAGTTGCAGCCTGGCATTGTGACAATGTCACAATAATAATTGCTCATTTAAATGTATCTTTAATTAATATAGAAAATGCATTTCAGGTACTCAGAGCACTCATCAGTCCATTGAAGGTTAGACATATTTATTGTGTTTAATACTATGATATATGTAAAATATTGTAACAAACCCAGTTTACAGATTGAAAATATCACAAATAATACAGTGCATTGTGTATACTATTACTCTGTTAATTAAATAAAAAATTAAAATTAAAACTATATTTAAATAATTTATGTTTGGTTATTTATTGATTGTATTCATTTCTCATGTTGATGTGATAAGCCCTTTTAATTATAGCTATAACTAATAGGTTAATCATGTATAGTTAACTTTGGGGCTAGAAGCATACTTAATTTAGTCACTAATAAATTTAATGATGCTAGCAATATTTATTTATTAAATACAATGGCGTGTATTAACATTGGATGATAGGAAAGCTGTTTCCATAAAAATTATTTTTAAATACTGGAAATGACAAAAATAAAGTTTATTTATTGTAATTCTAAAATAGATACATTGACATGAAACAAAGATATAAGAACTTGTTTATGAAAATAATTGCACAATATGTATTATATTTTAGAAAATACAAGGGAAGTGTCACCCACAGCTTCCACGGACTGCACATCACTGATAAAATAGCCATTTATTGGATAAAGCAATTTTGTTAAATCTTCCACCTAAAATAATGACTCTATCTAGTAACACACATCAAACCTTAAATCAAGAAGCCAGTTTCTTAATTTGAAATGTTTTTGAGTTTTAACTTCTCATCAACAGTGAGCTGGAAACGTTCTAATAGAACAACAGATTTTTGAACCATTTTTTAAATTCTAGAAATACAGTATTAAATTTCTCCTGTTTGTTTTTTCACTATTCATTTTCAATCAAAGAGCTAATCTGATCTGAGTTATTCATTCTTATAAAGCCAGTCATCTAAGAATTTTATCCACTAAATATTTGACAGTTTTAGAATTCTTTCCATTATTATTATTTTCCATACTTCAGATAATTTGTCTGCATCATTCTTGTTCACTACTCCATGATTTAATTAAGCCTGCTTCATAAATTTAATACTGTATTGGCCTGAATATTAGCAAATGTTTTTTCAGTTTTAAAAGTTTAAAAAAAAATCACTCTCAACCTATATTCAAGTCTGATTAAAGTATTCTTTGTACAATGCATAACATAAGACAGTTATCAAAATCAGAGTTAAACTGGCAGAAAAATTTGGTACATCAGCCAAGTTGTGACCTATGCAAGAATGAAGTGTTTGGCGCGATTGTAAATACAGTAGTCTCGAAAACTTGGCCTAATGTGGACCGAAGGGTAGCTGAGTTTGTGAAAAAGCCGGGTTATCTGGAATGGGGTTAAAAAAGAATAAGTACGAGTGTTTCCTCAGAAAATACTGTACTGTACTTGTATGTATTGTTTACTTGAGAATACAACAGAGAATAAACTGCCCAAATACACCTTAAACAAAGGAAAAGTACCTCCTTTATGAAGGCATAGAGCCTTTACTACATGAAAATGAAAATTAATGAATACACTGTGTACAGTAATTTACCTGATAAGACAGACCTCAGAAAAATACTTTATGAGGCATAAAGCTGTCTATAATGAAAATTAATTAACTAAGGATTTTTTTGCCCTGCCAGGGTGTGACAGAGTTATCCAGATTGCCAGGTTATCGAGTGCCGAGTTTTCGAGACTCTACTGTAATTGCTTAGTTAATGAAACTAAGCTGTTTGTTCTTGTCGTATTCAACAGGATCAGTTAGTTTTGGTAACTTCTTTATTTTACTCCTAGGAATCTACTAATCTAGCGATCATCAAAAATTGGGTGGAAAGTTGCTGAAAATTTATTGTGAAATTACTATTCTAATCAATATGGTTATATATGTTTTACACCTTATAAAAAATGTTTTAGACAGTAACGAAGAAATAAGACAAGCAAAAATCAAAGTTTGGTTTTGTTTTCAAAAGTTAAACTGTAAGTCTGCTTTCTGAAATACATGTGAAACAAACAACGAATTCTACTTTCCTGGTATGATGTATATGCCAGGCACCTTACTACTAGGTTCATAGGAAATTGCCTCAATTTTGCTCTATAACTTTAGACGATTATGTTTAACTGCACAACATCGGGATGTAAATAAAACTTACGACTCACCAACCAATCAACCGGTGTGAATAACGTTTAAGTGACGAACGTTTCTTCTAGACACTTCTTCGGGTCAATTCTTATTTCAAGTAGACTGGCCGTTGACAATCGAAAATAAATCGAATGGTACGGATTTCGAATACAGTATGCCCATGCGTTCTCCGTAAGATGTTTAAAAAAACGTCGAACATTGAGTTGGAAGGCAGACTACTGCACATGCGTACGGTTCAAAATACGATTAAAAATTAAACGTCTTTGTCAAATATAGCCTGCCATGCCATCGACAGACACATCTCCTGCTTAAAATTAACGCACATGGTTCTGCTGCAGGCTTTAAAAATTTCGATGGCCTCGAACCATTTGAGGTGTTCCGGGTGCGAGGTGGTAAGGATAATTCTGGAGAGAGCGGTCGTACTCCTATGCTGTATGTCAGATTTATGTTCTCGTAATCTGACCCCCATTGAACGTTTAATGGAGCCAACGTAAACCATTTCCCTATCACACCTGTTGTCTCTGATAGGGACGTTAATAAATGCCCGGTAGTCTGTCGGGGTTAGGAGGGTCTTTTCCATTGCGCAGTATGTTGAAAATGGATGGGCACCTCCTGTAGGCAATAGTGACCCGACGTCTCTTGGCAATTGTGTTGTACAACGATTTTTAAATGAGAGTTAAAAATGATGAGGATCCTCTCCTTATCCTCTTCCTGTTTATCTCTCGGTATTTCGGTAGAACCGGTGAATGCTTCTTGTGTACGTCTGTGACACTCACATAATCTTTGTACAAGGTGGTCGTAACCATGCATTCTGGCTATCTCTTCTATAAGTTTTAAGTCTTCTAGTTTTCTGCCTTCCAACTCAACTTAATGTTCGACGTTTTTTTTAAACATCTTACGGAGAATTCATGCGCATACTGTATTCGAAATCCGTACAGTACCAGTCGATTTATTTTCGAATGTCAACGGCCAGCCTACTTGAAATAAGAATTGACCCGAAAAAGTGTCCAGAAGGGGTAACGAAAACGTTCGTCACTTAAACGTTATTCACACCGGTTGATTGGTTGGCAAGTCCTAAGTTTTATGAGATGATATGTGATATTATTAAATTTCAACTTTCGATAGTTGACACTATCGAAATAATGAAGAAGAACTATTATCAGAAAGTCACATTTATTTTAAAAAAAAATTTCATGTTTAAAATTGTCTGGGTTAGAAAGTGTCTGTAGAATATAATGTGTGACATATTAGTCATAATGAACATTACGAGTTAAATTAGCTAAAGATAATTTATATTATTCAAGTTGCAGTATATTACAAATCAGAATGTTCAAATATTTCCCACATTTTTCATCAGATGGCAAGTAGTAACCATTGTTCTAAAATTATATACGAAATCAACATTAATTAAAGGACTTTACGTTTAACGTAAAGTACAATATTTTAATACTTCAAAATCTATTTGTAAAACATTGATTTTCAGTAATTCAGCGCTTCTGATTAGTTTTTCTTGCCGTGGCGCGTATTTTAAACAAATTTCTGACAATATGGTCATTCACTAGAGCCGATCATTCATTGGTGCAACTACCCTATATCTCATCAAACACATTTCGTACATGAAAGTATGGACCAACCAATATCAGCATGTAGCTGTGAGATTAGCCGGGGGGCCAAGGGGCGATCCCTAATGACCACTTAATCGGAACGGGTTGGTAAAACTCGATCTCGTTGTCACCGGATGGGCTTCGCTAAATTGTCGGCGGGATTGCAAGATCCGGCCAATGTCAGGATGCTGACACCAGTTAAGATAGAGTTAAACGCGTCCTAACCCGCAAATTGTGAACAAAGGTTGAATAGGAGGGTCTAAATTATCGAGTGGGATGTCGGTGAGAAAGTCGATAGGTTCCGAGAAATGAAAGGCTGTCAAGTTTATAAACATCACGTACGTTTAATAACTAGCTAAATCTAGGGTTACAAGAGTTACAAAATACACAACTAAATGTTACTCGTAAATGCGTCGCTTCGCGAGGTGCGGTCTCGGTTTCCTATAAACTAATATAGAACACGGAGAGAAAGTTTATAAATTTGCTACTTCAAATACATCTGAGAACGATGCTGTTCTCTGTCATGGTTGAAGTTGAGCAGTGATCGATGCCTTCCCTTCTTATAAGGCGATTCGAGCCGTCATCTTCTAGGGGAAAGTCCGATTAAGGCTGTTCCAGATATGGGGACGAGAATCTTCTTCGTTCGTGGAGTTTGCCGTGTGATTGCCGTCCTGCCAGTAGGAATGGACTCCGTTGGGAACAGGGTGACTGGAGATATTCGCCGGTATATGGCTCCTGTTGAAGTCCACTCCGACTTCAGTTCTCGCCTCCCTTTTATCTGATTTAGCCTGGGAAAACCCATCAGGTGATCGGATGTTTAGCGACGAATCTGCAGGTGTGCGGTCAGACGTGATCCAGGGAGACAGAGGTGGTGTCGAAACGGGACGTAGAATCAGTGCTGTGCGATGTCTATAATTTTAACATCCATGTTTGCCTAAGCATCGATGCTAAATTTCGATGTCGGATTTCACATCGATGTTTGATCGATGCCCATTGGAACATCGATGTTCAATCAAGATAAACTCAAACAATTTAAAAAAAAAACAAAACCGGGTTTGTTCGAACAGAAGTTCCTGACGCATGCGCAATGTCATTTTACAATGCGAAGAATAACGTGCATGCCGGTTCTAAATCAGTTACAGTTAGGGACTAGGGACTTGCGTAGGAGTAACGTAAGTAACCTAAATTAAGAAAGAACAGGTACAGATAACTTAGCTCTATTTGATACGTGTACGATCGTACATGCAAAAAAAAGTCGACGGGGTTTTTTTTTACTATTTCCGCCCTGTGGGCACTAAGAGGGCCTTTTATAGCAGGCCCATTATGGGTTCGGCCAGGCCCACAATGGGGCGACCGGGTGGTGAGGGACGGGGCCTGACATATCCGAACAGACCACCCCCCGAAAAATTCCTGGGGATTCCTTGACCCGTCCGGATTCGATCCCGGGTCCCCCAGAGAGGTAGGCTGCCACCTTGACCGTTGGCCATCCGGCCTCAAAGTCGACAGGTTGCGCGCCACAAGTCGGCGTAAACAGACTAACATGGCAGAGTTGCGGATGAGTTTCAATGAGTGAGTTCATTCACTGTTAAAATAGTGTAAATTTGTAAACATATTTGCGAGAACTTTGTTTTATCGCAATTTCACAATTTCTACGAAATTCCCGGACTGTCCGGGTGAAAACCGAACAGGTGGTAACATTAGGAACAAAGAATGAACTGCATGCATCGATGAATCGAAATTCACATATTGCTAACATCGATTCAGGATCGATGTTTCAAAAACATCGGAAGGTCGATGCATCGACGAACAAAAACATGGGTGCATCGCACAGCACTACGTAGAATGTAATCTTTGGTTAGTGCAACGTTAGATTCACGGTCGAATGTTGACGTTCTCATCCCTTTAACAATAAATTGTTATACTTCCTTCTCAGTTGTTGACGAGAAAGATGATATTCAATACTTTTTCATCGCGGTGTTTTCTTAACGCTCGCGATGGAGAATTAGGCTTAACATTTTCGTGAAACAGCAAAATCAAGTGCTCAATCTCACATAGCAAACCCTCTTCCTCTGTTCCCAAAGAAGCAGTTGGCTTTAGTTTCATAAAAATGCAGATATTCTGACGGCAGAAACCTGATGATGCCTCAAAACTTTTTCTAATCTAATGTAGATTTTGGTTTTGTAGTGAAACAAATGTTACCAGATTCCAGCATTGCGTAAAAGGTATGGAGGGATTTACGTAGTTTCCTGTTTTGGTATAGCATCCTATTTACAATCTCTTGAAAGAGCAAAGTCAAAGTGAATATATGTTATTTATTTAATGAGTCCTTAAACAGTGAATTAAAGAAAAAACAACTTGATAATGTTAGTGAGATTTTGGAGTGGTGAGCAGGTTACTAGTCGTTATTACACATTGCCTTTTTGAGTCATAACACTGCTGTTGATCTTCTGCAAGTTCTAAAATCATGTTGATGAAGATATTGGTTTTGCAAATCTCATACAGGCTAATGTAAATTGCTCACTTTATAATGAGCTTGAAACTAACGCAGAAATCATGGAAAAAGCTTATTATAGGATCGTATAAGTTGCACATAGTACTTCGAGTAGGGTGAAATGTAAGCAGTTGGAATGTTGGGAACTTTCTTACTTCTTTTCACACCTTGTTTGATAATGTGCCTGTATAATGTGAGGATTATAAGAGGAAATTGATCCAACCTTGTAATCTTAAGCTTTCTTCTCATAGGGAGTAGAAAATGTTATTGTTACACATAAGGCTGTGGTAATGTTCGATAATATTGATGAATGCATCAAAGCAGTAGAAAAAAAGAAATGCACCAATCCAGGAACTAAATCATATGATGGTGTTTAAATAGGCAAAGAACCCTCTTGCAAAAGAGGGCTGCTTGCTTTTTTTTCACTTTGTAGTAGTACCTGTTGAAGAATTTCTCCACAAATATCACATAGACAAACTGTCAAATTTTTTTGGCCAAAGATCTGGAAATCTTGCATAAAAGTGTCACCGGTATGAGAACATTCATTAGTAGGTAATACTTGAGGCTCCAAAGGATGGAAATGCTTTAAAAAAATTGATGTGAATAAAAATAAAATTACTTACTTTGCTTGTTTTATTAAGTTATGACAATGCAACACTTGGGCGAGCTGCCTAAGGGGGATGCCTTCTGGGAGGTCTTTTTAAGGGTAACTGGCAGCTATTCAGGCGTGGAGAAAACCCGGAAAACTCCACCTGGCCTACCCAACCTGGCGAGGCGCAAACCCACGACCAAACTCCCAGTGTTCAGGGAACGGAACCGCTTGGCAACTGGTGGGCCGAACTACTTTGCAGCAACGTTGATATTGGCTTTGAGACCAAGGACTATGTAAAGTTAGCTGCAAAATCTCTAGTTGAGAATGGCGTTCTTTTGTTGCACACGGAATGCAGGACTTTTCTGGCTGTAATGATATCCAAGTTGAATGAGAAGTCATTACTTAGGTTTCTAATAAATAATTTTCCAACATGTTTACCCTGAAACAATTTCAAAATATGAAGGTCACATACTGTAAAATACACTAAAACAATTTTATACTTTTACATAAAGGGGACAACCATTATAACAATTTGTAACAATTTTTGAAAAATGCATCCACCATTTTCCTTTTAAATTTGTATATGAGGCCATTAAAATATTGCATCAGCAAAAATTTGCTGCTTTGATCCCTCTCCCCATCACCATCACCAAGATATCCCTCCCTCTCCTAATTATGTCAACAGGCCAGAAGTGTAAAACATCCATAATATAAAAAATTATTTTCAAACAATATTTTCTTCCAATGATAATAAACAGATGCAATCTTACATCATCAAAGACTCATGCTCCCTTCCCTTGTAATCTGATACAAATGAATCCTCCTACATACTACTGACATTATCTTTAAAATAGGGTCCATTCAAATATTGTTTTCCAGTTTTTTTAATTATAATTCTGACATGCTACTTGAAATGTTGACCAAAAGTTTAATCTTTTTTTAATTAAATGATCAAAAAATTATGCTATTTTTGAATATTTATTCATCATACAAAACTTAACTGATTCAGAAATTCAGTTTATAATAATGAAAATATCAGATATTTTCATTTCTAGTTCAAGATTTATAATTGTTTCCAATAAACAAAGTTTCAAAATAATTGGACAAACAAAAATATATTTTAATTTTTTTTGTTGGGAAGTAAACTATTAATACACATGAAAAATGTGGAGGAGGATGTTAGAAGTTTTGAAACTAGATGTAATTTCTCATTTCTAATTGAAGAAATGTTCAGTTATATTTATTTGTTCAAATACTGAAAGATGTTCAATAGTCCAATAAATTTTTGATTTTAAGTTCATAAAATTTTACACTAAATTTCATTATTTGTTAGCAAAAGTTTCTCCATGTTGTTTATGATTTGCTTACCTGGTAGAATAAATTTTAATAAAGTAACCAAAGAAACATTTATTCTGAAGAAGTTTGGTGATACTGAATAGTGTATCATCTGTTGATAAGTATTATCTTAGCTCATTACTGTTTGAATTAAATGTTAACTGAAAATGTCTTGCACAATTTTCATACTGGAAATTTATATAAAGTTATCAAACATCAAAGCAATGAGTCAGAATATTTTCACTTTGCAACTGTTCTTTTAAATTTGCTTTATTCTTTTTCTTTACTGTCTTTAAACATTTTTTTGAAATAAAGCAATGGCAAAGTTTTATAAGAATAAACTTAATTGTTTCTCTCAGGAACAGTTAAATTTTTGCTTGCATCTGAATTTAAATATCAAAATTTTTAAAAGTACTAGTTATTTTTAGGGCAATTCAGCTACTTTTTAATTTGTTCAAAATTAATTTTTAAATTTTTAGTCACTATTAATAATCACAATTTACATATGAAATGTAGATTGACAACCCATGTGCATCTAATGTAATGTATTCTGATAAGCACACACTTGGGTGGATGGTTGGAAAAAATCCACCTATATTATAAAGTTATGGATAGGCACAAACTAGGAAAATGAGGAAATCGAGAAACTGGGATCTCATGGGATAAATCTTTCCCATATTCTTGGAGGCATTCCCGCTTTTAGTCTCAAGGTCACTAACCAGGTGTTCAGCTGTCAAAATCTGGCACACCACTCAATCATTTTTTTTGTAGGAGAGCACCATTTGTACCTATTTCTTTAACCATGACAGATGTAACTTATATTTCTTTGATGCAAAACTACAAAAAATTATATAATTTGTGGCAACCTCTTCTAATAATAAACAGCTCACTACCAGTTATCTGCGAAAAAGTGAAAATATTCAGATGAAATGGTGTTTTCTTTTTTGCTATGAATTCTTCTCCATCTGCTACTGCAATGTGACCAAGTGTGCCCACTGATGTAATTCTGCCTGCCCAAGTATGTGCATACCTTTTGTAAGGTTTAGTTTTTGCTGTATTAATTAATTAATGGCTTATTGCTATCGCCATAACCTAACAAACTATTTTAAACAAAACTTTTTCAAATAACTGTCTTTAAAATTTTATTTTTGGTTCATTTTGTTTTTTTGTTTACGTTAAAAACCAAATGTATAAATGATAAGATTAAAAAAATGCTGTTTTTCATTATTATTTATTCATTCTTAGAAATTTGATTATTTTACAGAATTTTTTTTATACATTACTTTCTTTAATTTAGATTTACAATGATGTTTGTTATAAAGCTGCCAAAATGTATATTAATGTTTTTTATATTTATAAAATGTTAATATGATAATAAGAATGACATCACACAATAATGATCAAAAGAGTTTACTATGCAATGTAAATAAACCAGACAATAATTCATTAGTGGCAAGCCATATTTTGCAAGACACCACCAAATTTTTTTCATCCAGATAATTAATTCTAACCATGATAATTAGTCAGACAATTGACAACAAAACTTCCAACAGTAACAAACAATTCACAATATGATACAAAGTTTGTGCAAAGAATAATTTAATTACAGTCTCTGTATAAAATACTTCAGATTTTTTTTAAGATTTGACAAAATATTAATTTTTTCTCTTGAACAAATCAAATTACAAACTAGGCAATAAATTTTTGTTGAGTATCAGAAATATGACAGATTTGAAAAAAAATGCAATTTTTATTTTTTCACACAACTAATTTAAATGCAGTATAATACATATTTTCATCACCACATTCTAGCATAAAATATATATTTTGTTCATCTGCTAGTAACAAGATTGTAAATATAGTTTACACACAAAATGAAATCATTTGTTACACTGCATTCAAATGTAACAATCATTCTGACACCATAATAATTGGGAAGACAAAGATTTTTTTTATTCTGGTGACAAAGTTTATAATCTTCCATGAGGGAAAACATTTAAAATCCTAACGAAAACTGATGTTGAAAGACATTAACGAAATGAAATGGACGTGCTATTGGTGCTTTAATACTAAGAAATAATGGAAAATTTTATACTTCACATGCTAATTTAAAATTTTACTTGACACAATCATTAAAAAAAAAACCGTTTTGGTACAGCAAAGTGTTATATATATATAGTAATTGACCAACACTCTCAAGTTCCACATTAGCACTTTCTAATGTCAAATTAGCTGTCAATCCAGTTTAAACTGGTATATTGCTGTACCTGCAGCACTTTTACATAAGTGAAGCCTAGGACTTCTTGCGACGGATTTATGCGGCAGTCAGCAAAAAACAAAATAATAATAATACAAACATTGGCTGTCTCATGAAAAGTTTTATGTTGTTTGTACAATTTCAGTGAGTTTAATTAATAGTTACTTTTTGCCAAATTCAGCTTTTAAACAACAAACAAAAATAAATGCTGAACTTAAAAAACTTTATACAATATATTATATATATATAAACAATGCAATGTACTATAAATGAAATGAGGTACTAATCTTAATAGATGAAAATTTATAAATCCATGATATAAGTTATTCCATAAACAATACTTCATTATGTTTCAGAGTAAAATGAATGTTACGTCATCTAAAATTTGAACTATGGGCAACAAAATCCACAGAGTTAATTATATGTTATTTTTTAAAATAGGTTGGGATCTTAACATGGATGAACAAATGAGTATCAACAAACTATTGACTTCATGATTTGTGCAAACAATTATATTTCAAGTATTTACTTGAGTGTCACAGAAATGGCAGTGTTTCATTTCCCTTTCTTTTTTCAAAACAAAAAGAAAAAAAAAAATTAGTTAATTATCACAGTAACTAATTTTCAATAATTATCTAATCCAATAAAAACAGTTTGGATACATCTATTGTTTCCACTTAATAATTAGGACATAATAAACACTACAAACAGAATAAAAACCAATAAAGTCACAATTAATTAAAAATGGCAATAGTGTTTATCTGGAAAGATCGTGGTATAAAATACCACTATTGTATTTTCACTATCTTATGTTGATTGTATATACGAAGAAAAGAAGTTTTATAATTAAAGTTTGTATTTTCCTCTTGATACTGTTAAAATTTTTTATAATTAACATGTATTTATTTCTTCAATATTTGCACTTTATTAAAACTGCAGCTTTAACTTTTCACGAAGAATACTGGAATCTGTACTTAAATTTATTCATACCTATTAAGACCTACTACAGACATAGTATTCTTTACAAGAAAATATACTTGTTTATTTCAGATGATAAAATTAGTGACCATACATATATGAAAAAAAAATTTTTTTCAATAATTAATTTTTTCATATTTTTTTTTTTGTTGGCAAACAAGAATATTAGATTCAGTGTTATCTGTCAACAGATAATTAATATTTACAATAAAATTGTTGATTTCTGTTTAACAGCAGATGCAAAAACTTATTTTAAAATATTAATTTAGTGACTATTGAAGTCATTTTATCTGAAAATTTTAAGAATGAATGTAATTTCTATAGTCTAACACCATAATTACCAAAGTTATTATGGACAAATTATTTCAATACATCTTACTTTAAATGAAAACATTGACCTTCTATATGTAAGAATTCAAAGCAGTTGCTAGACAAATTTTTTAACATAGTAACTCTTATAATATTAGTTCACTTTCTTTAGTATATATTAGGTGCTCTCATTGATTAAATTTTTATAAGATTAATTGAAACTAGTTTAAACAGTTGGATTAAGATTTATGCCTAAAAAATGTCATTTTATGGACAATGGAATCACACATTATCTGCAATCAGTTTAAGAAATAAACTTTCTGAAATTCTTGAAAATATAACTATTAGATATATAAAAAAAAATTCAATACATTAATGAACTATATTTAAATAAATGAATAACTAAAAGGAGCTTTATAATAAGAAAAATGATGATAATTTAATGATTCTTAATGCTGTAATTAATGTATTAGCTTCATTTAAACTAATAGCTGTTAATTCATATGGTTTAAATTATTAGAACATTAAATATTGTGTAACACCATCATCTGCAAAATATATTAAGATTTTTTAATAATGCAATAAAACAGCATTGAAAAATTGTTTGACAAAAACTATTTTTTTTTTTTTTTAAACTAAGTTCAAAATAATAAGCTAATTTTAAAGATAATTACTTGTAGTTGTCTGTTATTTCACATCACACTGAGAATAATCTGAATTTACTACATTATAAAGAAAATTTTCACAAATTTTATTACTAAAAATTACTTTAAATTTACCTAGTCAATTTAATATATTTGATTACATACATTTTACACTTAATATAACTGAGGATTATAAATTTGTTACAGGAATAAAAATATGTACATGACATGATGACAAATATTGTTTTCTTCCTGTAATTTGTCAGAAATTTAAATACTTTTTAATACCAAACTTTTTTCTGTTCCTAAATCTTTTTAAAAAAGTTTCAAAATAAACAATATCTTTAAAATTAAGAATCATTTTTATACTATTAAAACTATTACTTAAGAAATTATATACAGTACATAATATATATAATGTCTTCTGTACTCTGTATGTCATACAAACTCTATATAATATGATTCCTTGTTATAATCTAAATCTAAGCAAAAATTTAGATTTTGTTAACATTAATTATAAAATTAATAATGTGGCAAAACATTAGACATAAATGCACAGTTTATACCACTATCAACTATAATTTCATTCATTTTTGTTTATGTAGGTCCCAGAAAATCATCAATACTGATTCTAATTGTAAGAGATGCAATTAAGATGAGCAGTTAGGGCATGTACCTCAAGTATTGTACCAGGTAAGGTATGATGTGTAATTATTTGAAAAATAAATTATAAAAGGATAGTTTATTGGTGCCAGGTAAGAAGGCTCAGAGGAAAGGATGTGTAAGGAGAAAAGGGAACTAACAGTGGCATCAATTGATTTGTGTGTTGTTGATGTCCTAAATCTTTGGAACAAAGAGTGCACTGGGATCTTAGTTTGCTCCAAATGACAGATAAATTATTCTAGAGGTGCAACAAGACTAGATACATAACCAAACAATTGCCTTAAATAATTGGGCTATAAATCCACTATTAAGTGTATATATATATATATATATATTGGACTTTGGGATGTTTAATATGCAACAAAGCTATTTTACTAAAGAGAAATATAAACAAAACTTTACAAACCAGAAATAATGCTATTTCTTTTATAATATATTTCCCTCAGTATATATAATCAATGTTAATAAAAATCACAAAATTTTTAACCTTAATTATAGATTGGTAACCATATTACATAATGTTTGTATGATATTTACAAGATTTAAAATAATAATAATAAAATATTAAAACATTCAGAATTAGAAACTTAATTTGTATATGAATATAATTTCTAATGAAATAAAAATAAAGAATAATAATTAAATTTAAACTAATTTTAAAATATTGGCAATCAACTTTATATTATTAAAAAGTTATGAATTTTATTCACTTTTACAGCTTATCAGTTCAAATCATTAAATATGAGATAAATTGTACATCTTCAGAATAATAACTTTTAAAAATATGTAATATATTACATATTTAATAAGTTTTTTAAATACAATTTTCAATACTTACTAAGAGTACTTAAAACTAAACTAAAAAATGTTTAAAACATTTAAAGTATAAAAGAACATGTACTATATTTTACAGCATATAAGACAACTTTTATTTAAGAACAAGTTCAAAACAATTTGCCCTACATGTGAAGTTGTAATCTCCCATAGGCTATGAATTCCCAAATAGACTTCAGTAGCTACAGGTAACTTCTACCTTCAATAAAAATGTTAACATGTAAATATTGTTGAATAAAAAATAGATTAAACAGCTAAGCAACTTTTGCTTGTACAGTCGACCCCCCTATAAGATCGTTGATTTTTCCGTTTTATCTGAATTACATGTTGTACGAGTCACTTAGATTTTACAAATATGTGAGCCGTTCACAGCCCGGCACACGTATTTGTAAAATCTAAGTGACTCGTACAACATGTAATTCAGATAAAACGGAAAAATCAACGATCTTATAGGGGGGTCGACTGTAAA
>NW_019384523.1:655862-708683 GCF_000671375.1 Centruroides sculpturatus
TTTACAGTCGACCCCCCTATAAGATCATTGATTTTTCCGTTTTATCTGAATTACATGTTGTACGAGTCACTTAGATTTTACAAATATGTGAGCCGTTCACAGCCCGGCACACGTATTTGTAAAATCTAAGTGACTCGTACAACATGTAATTCAGATAAAACGGAAAAATCAACGATCTTATAGGGGGGGGGGTCGACTGTATTTATGTTGAATATTTTAATAGTAAATTTTAATTGTAAATGACTTCTTTTAAACTCTTCTTTTTCCTTAATAAATAGAAGTGTACATTCTAATTTTACTTTTTTTAAACAGAATACAGTAAAAACAAAATTTTGGCAAGTACTAAAGGGTAGTATGGCTTTAATACACGAAATACTTTTTTACTAAATATTCTATACTGGGGATGTGTCTTATATGCCTTAAAATACAGTATATAAATTACTACTACTGTTAGACTGAATGCTTCAAAACTCAGTTTAAAAAAAAGTTGTTTCACTTGTTATGTTAATCTTTGTAAATTAAAAAGGAACAGATTTTATGAATTAATCCTTTCTTGGTTAATATTTTAGAAAACAAACATTAAAACATAAACACTAATTGTTTTCAAATCCTAATCATTATCAATCATTAAATTATCAATGTCTATTGTCTAAACTTGATATTTCAATTATATTAAAACTAAAATATTTAGTAATTATTCATATATTTAAAAATCAAATTTATTCCATGTAATTCTTGGAATTTAAGGAAAATCAAAAACTTTTGAAATACTTTGTATATTTATTTTCAAATATATTTCATTAATAACAGTATATAAAATTAAAATATCCATCAATGATAATAGAGAATTTAATATGATATAAATTGTTTTAGTATCTTTAATTTCTTATTGATCAGTGTTTCAAAAACTTATTTACTATTTGTATTTACTTTTAAAAGCTGGTGCTTGATACCTACAAGATGGGAAGAATTCAAAGATTTAAAAAGTAGTGTTTTTCTTAGTTCTTTACATATATTTCTTAAAATATTGTGTAAAACAAATTGATTTTAATATCCTTAATATCATTTTTCAATATCCTTGATCTTGTTCTAAACAAATTTGCATAAAAAAAGCTGTTTAATCTAAATTTTAGTGCTAAATAAATAGATATTAATCATTTTTGTCTATTAAAAACTATTAAATGTAATTAACGTAATGCAAAGTAATACAAAAATTATAAATTTTTAAAAATGGAAAGTATAAACTTTGAGGATGAACTGGTCACTGTAGTTACTCTGCTGAATTAATCAATGTACCTTTAATAGTGGCTGTCTTTAATGAGCATAAAGACAATATTAAAAAAAAGAAGATCTGCTACAGTTCTGTCTTCCCTCATACAACTTTCCAGTATAGACGTAGATTAGCAGGTGGTCAAAATCATCAGAATTTCTCATCCCTCCTATGCCAGCATTGCAAAAAAGTGTTATATTTATAACCACATCATTACAACACATTTAGGGAGGACTCCCTACCTCTTTCTTGACACTATCTTAATCTTTTACATTAACTGCTGCCCTGCTTATTTACTCTATCCCATCTTCCTTCCTTCCTGACACTGTCATTCCACTTTAACTGTCCAGTGTAAAGAGGGCTCATTAACTGGGTCAAAAATATTAGTTTCCTTAAATTTCACTATTAAAAGTGAATTGATTAATTTAGTATACCAATTATATGTATAATTTTCATTAATATATGAAAACAGTTTTTACCTTTATTAAAACTAACTAAATATTTAGCTTTATTTAGCTGTGGTTTATTCTTATTCATCAAAGTAAACAAACATAATAATAATACAAAAAAAAATTTTTTTATAAAAAATATTTATAATTCTTTAGTTTCAAAGTTTAAAATTTTGCATGTCCTAATACTGAATGCAATAAGATTTATCTGAGAAAACTAATTCTACTTATAAGGAAAAAATAACTATCACATTCATACTGGTCATTTAGAACTTGTGCTATCCTTTATTGAATGAAGGCTCTATCTAGTCCCCTTATTTTAAAGATTTTGTGAATATAACCTCATTAAATAACCATCAGATTTTAATTATTTTTATTCTCATATTAGTTGTTAGAAAATTATTTTAAAATGTGAAAAGACGACGAAAGACACTGTTGAGGAAAATTAAACAAAAATAATAATCGATGTGTATCTAAATATTGCTCTTAAAATTACGGAGTAAGTTATAATTTTTTCACCCTACAAATTGCTTGTTGGACAACCTTGGACTGTCATTTGGCACTTGAAAAAATTTTTCCAGTTTCATTTTTAAAGATGTCGTGGCTTTATTTCGATACTGATTAATACCTAGCGACTTTTTCAATCAGTTTGTCATATCTTTATACGGAGAAGGTTTTTTAAAAGTATTTCCAGTCGATAGATGACATATTTAAATGATAGCATGCGGTATCGATACTTCTTTCGANAAAATTTCATTATATATATTTTGAAATTCATTTTCAAATCTTTAATATCAAATATTGTATGTAATTTTTAAAAATTGATCCTAGTTCTCAGTTATTGATATTAAAACATGGATCAAATGTAATGTACTCATACAATAAACAATAATTTGATATAACAGTCAAGGAATCAAATACTCAGCTTGAAATGTCTTTGGAGTTTTAATTCATCTTCCAAGAACTTAAAATGTCTAATAAATATACTTCTTTTTAAATCTAGAACAAAAATACATTAAATTAGAGGTAGGCACCACTTAACAATGAAAGTTCTGTAAGATTATAATGGACACAAAAAGTAATGGCACATGCTGACAGCAGCACTGTACAATGCATTAATGCATAAACAAAAGTTCAGCAAATTGTGTAAAAGTAACCATACTTCCTTCCATAAACTTTATGACAAGTTATTTTCAGAAAATTTTTAAACGACATACAATAATTTATTGTATCATTCATTATAAATGAATATAATTTTAAAAAATAAATAAAACCAGTTTTAAACATCAAAACATAAATACTTATTTTGCTGTACTTTTTATTTTATGTATCCAAACATGAAACATCATAGCATGTATTAATAGTAGACTATAGTACATATGGTTTCTATGATAGTATATGTGACCTTACATAATATAGTAGCAAGGTTGCGGCTGAAGTTTACAACTTTAAAACACAAACATTGAACGTAACTATCTTGTAAGCAGTGCTTAACATTCGACATTAATATTTTAGAGATGAAAATTTCAGCCGCAACCTCGCTAGTTTTTCCAGTTTTCAACCTGGATGCATTTTAGGAATAATGCAAAATATGGTGCTGAGCAGTGCCATAATACTCCTTATGTGTATTACTAAAAGTGTGAAAAGCACAAGAATTCTACATTGATAAAGAAGTAGGGGTGATATAAGAAAAAAAAAATTACCAAATTGGGCCACTTCATACATAGAACAATGTTTTTCAACCTTCTAATAAAAAAGGTTGAAAAACACTGTTCTATGGTGTTTGCTTAATGGCATTTTTCTTGAAAAATATTCCTGTCATTAAGTAGTGCATACCTGTACTAAATATTCAAAATCATTCCTAATATTCTAACAAATTTCAATGATGCATACTGTTTAAAACAAAATTTAATAGAGGTAAATAAAATCAAATTCTTCTGTCTAAATTTAAATCAAAACTAATTTTAATTACAAACTTTTACTATTTTTAGTCTTTATTCTATATTAAATTTATTTTGCATCACTAAGATTTTAATATAATATTAATTCACAGTTGCTATACAAAAAAAAAAAAAAAAACATACTAAAACAACCATAAAACACAGCAAAAATTTAATAACTAAAACGTTTTCGGACATTTATAACAAAAGGAGGTCATTAAAAACATCCATAAAGGTTTGTTATTAAATTTTTGCTGTGTTTCAAGGTTGTTTGAATATATTTGTTATCTAATATAATATTTCATTTCTTCAAATTATCATATCAATGAATTGCAGTCTATTTATTTAATATTAATTATATCCTTATTTTACAGTCATATAATTAGTTCTTCAATAAACCTAGTATTTTGAAAATATTTTAAGAATTTTAGTTCAATAAAGTTAAGTTTCATTTCTCATTTATCAGGCTATTATACTGTATATAATGATTATTTTGATTATAAGAAAGTTGTATATGATGGACCTTGTTTAAACTTTTAAAAACAAAATTAACTATTCGATAATAATTAATTTAAATTTCTTAAAAATTTGGAAAAAGCAAAATTAACAAATTTCCTAATAATTTTAAAACAATGAAATTGGATGATTCTTAACAGAAAAAAAGTGATTATGATATTAGCTTATAATAACTAAGGTTTGGAATTTTGGATGCAACACCCATTTCATAAAATGGTGGGGCATAAAAAACTGACACTAGAAATGCATAGATATATATTTTTTGGTTGAGGAGGAGGTAAAATAAATACACCCAAATCATAATTCTACACATATTTTATTACTTTGCACTCGAAATACACCCATTTTGCAATATTTTAAGTATTTTAAACTTATGCTGGGAGTGAGAACAATAATTTTGCCTAATTTTGCATTTAGAGATTCAACACGACTGCAATAATTACATAAATCTGTCCTCTATCCTCCAACCAATCACAGTACAATGTCATTTCTCAGCCAAGTTCACTTCTGAGTGATAACATACCTCTGCAAACCTCACTGATGTCCATAGACAAATTTCAAAGGTTAAATGTTTTTGGGCTTCTGAGCTCTTCTTATATGTGAGTCATTCACAAGCCAAATCAATTAACTCCACATTTTGAATTTTTTAAAATTTTAATGTCGAAGCACTTGATATACTCCTAACTATTTATATTCCTAATAAGTTTTCCTAATAATAAGGATCAATATCATTTAATGACAAAATTTTATTGGCCTTGGAAAAAAATATTTATTTCAGAAGCTAATCTGATTAACTCTAAAACTGATATGTAAATTAGCCTGTGCACACTGCAGCATTGCAATCACGGTCTGCGCTGACCAATGCTTTGTATATAACTATAAATTATTTAATGTTATTTCATCACAAAAAGTAAGTAAAAGAAATTAGTTATGATCCAACTGCCACAGAAGTAAGTACTTGTGAATTATTGAATGATTGTTTTAATTTTGGTGGCAACTGTTTTCAGAATAAAGAAAATATCAAGATAGATAAAACTAAAAATAATGTTTTGGATGTGGAAAGTGATGAATCTGACAATTGCTCAATATGATTCATTAGTAGAAAGATCAGCTCAGGAACACGTTTATCTATTTCTCCAGATTCGTCATCGAATTATAGCAGAGAAAACATTACAGCAAATAATTTGATTGGACAAAAAAGAAGTTGTAATCTCGATAAAGGGTCCAAAATGTCCAAAAGTGTAGAAGAATAAAAGGTTTGGAACACAGAAATAGAAGTGGAAATTTAAAAACATTTGTAGATGTAGTATCCCAATGTTGTAAAAAGTGCTATGAAAAAAATGACTTTGAATGAAAGAGAAGCTGCCATGAAGGCATTTTATAATTTAAACAGTCAACTTGAACAAAATATTTTTTAAAGAGGTTACATTAAGATTAATGAAATAAAAAGAAAGCAGCTGAACAATAACAGTAAAATGCCAAGGCCAAGTTCTTTCAAATATTATTTTCAAAAAAGCCAAAATCATGATATTTCTGTAAAACATATTTTAAGGATACTTATCAGATAAGTGACGGATGAATATATGACTATTGTCATAAAGGGCAAGTTTCGTCTTTGATTGATTGTCGTGGTTGCCAAGTTCCAGGCAATAAAATCTATGACATTCATGTCATAAAACATATAGAATCATTTCCCGCCTACACTAGTTACTATGCAAGAGCTCACAATCCAAGATGAAAATATTTAAATCCAGACCTAAATATTAAAAAAAAATGTGTGAATTGTACATTGTACAATGTGAAAATGAAGATATAGTGCCAGTGAAAGAAAAATATTACTATAAGGTATTCTCCATAAAATTAATTTACATTTCAAGCAACCGTCTAAAGATACATGCCAAACTTGTGATTCTTTGCAAATAAAAATTCAGTCTTTGGATAGTAAGAAAATTCGGATGGTGAAATTTGAAAAGGATGCTCACTTACAAGAAGCTGAACAGGCTCATAGCCATATGGCTGCAGATCAAATAACAGCATCTGTAGAAATTTTTGTATTTTCTTTTGATTTAGAAAAAGCTTTAGCCTTTCCTAAACTTACTACATTGGTAGTCTATTATAAGCCACATGTTTGTTTGGCCAGAAACTAAAGGATCTCATGGGTTTCAGAAATTTCATCATGTCTAATAAGATATATAAAGACTTGTGCTAAAACTTATGAAAAAATAATAACCTATTCAGATTCTTGTACTGGACAAAATAGAAATATCAAAACTGTTTTAAGTTTATTAAAATTGGTTCAAAACACAGAAATTAGAGCTGAGTCTATTGAAATGAAATTTTTGGTAAGTGGGCATAGTTATTTGCCTAATGATTCAAATTTTGCCATTACTGAGTCACAAGCGAAAAGAATTCAAAACGTTTTCTCATCAGATGATTAGTACAACATAATCGAAACCTGTAAAAAAAAAGAAAAACGCCATTTAATGTGATTCAAATGACTCATCTGGATTTTTTCTCAACAAATCCTTTAGAAAATGCTATCACTAACAGAAAAGTAATAGTTACCAGTAAATTGGCTGAAAATGCAATTAGTATTAGAAAATCTTTAGCAGATAGACCACTAGGTCTGAAAAATGTTGACCAGCCTTTGTTATATCCTACAGGTAGAACTATGACAAGAGCAAAGAGGTAAGATATGGACCTGTTAAAATTCATTCCTCCAATTAAACATTATTATTATAAAAATTTAAGAACAAATCAATGTGATGGGAGCTGAAATTCAGGTGATGAAGAAGACATCTTTTATGTTGAGGAATAACCAATTTAAAAAAAAAAATAATAAAATTATAACAACCATTGTAATAGTAATAGAACAGTTATTATTCATTTTTGCAAAAAATCTTGAATAAAAAAATGTATGATGATAAAGTTTCTCTATAATAAAATGCAATTTGAAGAATGAATTTGATGATATTACTTTTTTCACTTGCCAAATCAAATAACTCCCTCAATCACACCAAAATCGTAATAACAACAACAATTATAGCATATTTATGCAATCTTATACATTTTAAATGTCTTGACATAAAAGCTTTATCTACAATAATACATTCTACAATGTTTATTTGAATTTATATTTTAACAGGAATTTTAAAAATGAATGTATATTACTTTGTCACTTTCTCCACTTTTTGTTTTATGAAGTTAATCGATTTGGCAATTGAGCGGCGTATATGATACTCCTAAGAGATCACAGGATCACAAGAGACCTAATATAAGTTGACTCTACCACTAGGTTTATGAAACTGAGAATAAAGGAACACCAATATGATATAAATAACGGAAAACTCTCCCTCCCCTGGTTTCACATGCCTCGGATAATGACACAGAGGCTATGTTACATCAAGTGATACTGGTATGTACAGCCAGGCACAGTGAACTTATCTGAGATATAGAGGATCTGGAAATTTTTAAAGCTGACAAGAGGGGATATGTATTAATTATAAAGAAGAAAAACAAATCTCACACACATGGCAAGCAATGTACAATCCATCAGTATCAATAAGATGCCATCCAATCAACATAACACACCCACTCATTTACATAATGATATAGGTTTGATCACATCATAGATCTGCTGGCTATATAGTGATTTAAATTTGAATTCAACCAAAGTCTTTGATACATGTTCCATTCAGAGAATGCAGAAAACTGAAGCAGAGATAAGAAAGAGCCTGAAAATGTTTGTTAGATCTGTATTTTGAGACACAAGTTAAGACAAAGTTTGTGCCACTCATATTAGTGGACATAGAATGCTCATTTTCAGCATAACGGGACATACTGACAAAAGAAAAAGACTTTTCTTTCAAAATAGAGAGAAATTGAATGTAGTTAGCTACAATAACTTTCCCTGATACACTGAAGAAACTAGCAATGATGTGATCTCTAATGATAAATGACCATCTGATGAATACTACTTGACTATATTGAAATATATTGTGAACATTATTTGGAAGTTTATGTCTAACAGAGTAATTATTAATTTATTTATAACATTTCTTTTGTAACAAAGCATGATTGTTTTTGGACATCTGCATACACGTTAACAAAATTCAGCACCCATTTATATAAAATTTTGCACCCAAAACTCCAATCTTAATAATAATATAATCTTAATTTTGTATAGAGACCATTTGATACAATTTTCAATTAAACATTGAAATTCTTCCAAATAAATCAATGGAAAAAAAATTATATTCTTAAAGTTTATTAAAAATTTAGAAAAAAAGGAAAATTAAGAATATTAATAAAATTCAACTAATAAAAAAGTATTTAATTTTTATGATGAACTCAGGATATTTTCTTCCAATTAGAATTCTTCAAATTAGAAGTTAAAACTATTTACAAAAGTATTTAATTATCAAGTCTATCCATTAATCCTTTTAACACAACCACAGAAGTACTGCATCCATTACATTGGTTTAAAGAAATAACTTCATTAAAAAAACAAACAACAATAAGTAAAAATTTCACATTATTAAAAATGATCAAACGTCAGCCTTTTGTTTGAGGATCTGACGCTTTAACATTAAAAACAATACCATTAGAGGACCTGATACAAATTGGATAAAATCTTGATAATAGGGTGAGAAGATTTACTTATTGTTTTTAATGTTAAAGCATCAGATCCTCAAACAAAAGGCTGACGTTTGATTGTTTTTTAATAATGTGAAATTTTTACCTATTGTTATTTGTTTTTTTAATGTAGTTATTTCTTCAAATCAATGTAATGGGTACTTCTGTGGTTGTGTTAAAAGGATTAATGGATAGACTTGAAAATTAAATATTTTTGTAAAAAGAAACTACAAACAAGAAGAAATTTTTAAACCTAAAATAGTTCAAGACAAACAACCAAAGCATACTCAGCAGAAAATAATAACTTAATCAACACCTAATCACTCGCTGAGAGATTTATTATTAAAACAAACATTTTCAATTCAATCAATGGATCATCATCAGGCTAAATGGAACACTTCAAAATAGAACAACAAGTTCAAAATACAAAATATAAATATTAACCGATAACATATACGCTATTAATAGCCAAATAATGTTTGTAAATAATAAAATTAATACAAATGCTGCTAATACTAAAAATAAAATAAAATGGTCAAAAATAACAAACAAATTGTGAATACTAAATATTAATACCTCTAACTTAATAGACAAACTGTTAATACTAAATATTAATATTGCTTACTTTACAGAGTTTTTACTACAAATATTATTAAAGTTCCTGCTCTTATTTTAAGTTTTTAATTGCAAACTTCCAGGCGGAAGGAAGTCCCTCTGCAAGAACAGCTGAAAAGTTAGAAATTTATAAAAGCAAACTTAAAGGAAATTGCATCAACGCAAGAGATGCAGAGGGTCTTCCTTCCGCTGGAAGTTTGCAATTAAAAACTTAAAATAAGAGCAGGAACTTTAATAATATTTATAGTAAAAACTCTGTATAGTTAAGTAAGCAATATTAATATTTAGTATTAACAGTTTGTCTATTAAGTTAGAGGTATTAATATTTAGTACAGTAGTATCTTGACTTATGCTACCCCGACTTACGCGAACCCGGAGTTACGCGATTTTCAAATCTCGTCGATTCGTCTTTTGTTTGAGTGCCATGCAACTCTTGATTACTCACTCTCCCCCCACTATTGTTCATCTTCGGATGTTTGGATGTGTCGCATCCGAACATCCCGAACAAAGTTTGGCAAACCCTGCTCTAGTTACTCCACTGAAGTACGAAAGTCGGTAAAATGGTATCACAAAGTTGCAATGGAGCTTATATTTGGGACTACCGTTGTCAATGCACATATTATTTACAATAAAATATCTGATAAAAAGGTATCTATTACCACCTTCAAAGAGTCTTTAGTGAAAAGCTTACTCAAATGGTGATGAAAGTCATCAAGAATCTGCAGCTCGAAACCTGAAAGAACTTCACACATTGGAAACAGTTAGTGATGTCGATAAAAGAAACAGAAAACTAAGGAAGCATTGTGCATCCTGCTACGCTAAAAATAGAAAGGAATTTGGAAGTCGTGAAGCTGATAAAGCAAACGTAACGCCACGAGTTGCTACATATTGTGTGCAGTGTCCAGGAAAACCTGCAATGTGTTCAAATTGTTTTGTAAAAATTCATAAATGAATATTATATATGTATGTAAAACTTTTATATTGATTTTTATACTTTTAAACTCATTATAAATTTTTTTCTCTAAATATATATTATTTCCACTTATATACGATTTTTGTTCTGTAATAAAAGCAAATAATTAAACTATTTTTCATTTTTTATCCTTTTTTTTACCGTTTCACTATTTAAAAAATGCTATCAGATATAAAATAGCTTTTTATTTAAAAAAAAAACTACAACCGCTGACCTTGAACCACTTCATGAGGCCATTACAATGCGCCAGCAGTCAGAGCTCGACTGCCGGCGGTTGAAACCAAGATCACAGACGTCCACAAGCGGCCATCACTAGCATGCAGAAAAATGTTGTACGAAGCCAGGATAATTTAACCTTGAGTGAAACTACATTGTTTAATTGACGGCAGGCGTTCGTACGGCTCTGTACGACCGCACGACAGTTAGCGTGTCACATGGCAGTTAACGTGTTAATAATAAGTCACATCTTCCACACTATTTCAAGTAAAAACAGTTTAATAAAACTTAACGAAACAAATGTTTTTGGCTACATTAAATGGCCCAATTCAGGTTTTAATATTCAGAAATCATACTGAAGAAGGCCACTTAATTTAGCCAAAAATGTTTGTTTCATTAAGTGGCCTGTTTCAGTGTGATTTCTGAATATTAAAACCTGAAGTTGACCATTTAATGTAGCCAAAAACATTTGTTTCATTAAGTTTTATTAAATTGTTTTTACTTGAAATGGTGTGGAAAGTATGATTTATTATTCATATGTTCCAGCTCATCCTGTATAGAATTATAAGTTCATTTAGATGTGATTCTAGAAAATACTATAGTATTTTCATAATAGTATCCATTAATTATCAATATATCAAACATCGCAAAGGCCGATATGTATACAGAAACAGAACCAAATAATCGCCTTAAATAATTGGACTATAACTCTGCTAATTATTGGAGTTATAGCCCTATTATTTAAGGTGATCATTTGATTATGTTAGTATCCATTAACAAATTCTTATACAAATTTTATTGTGTTGTAAAAATGACATTACAGACATATTTAATAAATAATTATGCAGAAAATACACATGCTATTAATATTATAGATAAGATTTCAGATTATTATAAATAAAAAATTCTGTATCTCAAAATACTGGCTAATCATCATATAATTCTAATCAATAATATAGTTAATAAAAAAAAACCAAAAAAACAATAATATCCATTCAAATAATAACTGGAACCAGGATCAACTTTTTATATTTCTGTTTGAATTTAGAAATGAATGGTAAAATACACATTTAAGTATTAATCTGATTGTTGTTTTAGTTTATGAATTAGCATTCAAATATGAAAAAATAAACCAAAACATTCTATAATAAAATATTTACGTAATAAATGTTTAAGTTTATTGTTTAATATTTGAATTAATTACATAAATAAGTAAAGTGTTAAGTATTTGCACAACTTAATGCTTTAAAGTTTAACTCAGTCATGAGTAACCCATGGCCTGCAGACCACATGCAACTCATGAGGTCCTAACATGCAGCTCAATGGCTTTAGCAACATAATTTTATTTTCCTGTTTTCTGTTCATGTCATTACACAACTCTAATTAAGCCAATGTCTGCAATTAAGAACATTCAAACTACACCTGACCAGTAAAAAGATAAAGATATATATGCTAATGATATGCAAAATAATTTATCTCAATTAAATACTGCTATGTAAGATAATAAACTCAACAAATAACCTTTATAAGTAGCACAGAAAACTTTTAATCATTAATGTTTATGTCATTTTTAATGACCTTCCTCAGGTAACGGATGAAATTGTACAGTAGAATATAACAAATGTTTAGAATAACAGAATGCCAAACAAATTCATAATTCAAATTAAAACAAGAACCATTTATAAATCAAAAATAAATAAATGTAGGAATAAAATTACAAAAACAAAAACATAATATAACAGTGAACAAATGTAAAATATACCAAAAACAGATAAAATCATACTATATAATAAAAACATTATAATATATATAGGAAAAATAACAACAAACATAATAATGAAGAGTGGTAATGACCCAAATGCCAATAAGTATAGAAGAAATGCCATTCCAGTTTTATAGATTATAGCTCAAATCAAGCTCTCTTATGCTGTAGAAAGGATGTTGAGATCCTTTGTAGAAGATGGCATGCCCACTGTACATATTTGTAAAGCTTCCACATGAAAAATATAATGTCTATTGGTAATCTCCTTAATGATTTTGGCTTGATCCCATTGCACTTGGACAATATCCAATAAAGTGTATGCTGTAAGGGCTGTAATGGATTATGATGTCCATATATTACATTTGTGATCTTTCAATCTTGCCTGAAGGGATCTTAAGGTGGAATCAATATAATATAAATTGTGTGTAATTATCATCCTCTTGATGGGGTCTATATATACTCCTGGAACACTCATGGGATCCAGTGGGTGTCATTATGGAGAATCTTGTAGATGGTGGGATTGCTTTTGAAAACAATTTTTCTACCCAAGACCTACTGATCTCATTAAAGATGTTGTGAAGTGGTTTCACACATTTTACTACTGCATAGTTACCATTAGATATATCATGTTTCCTCTGTGTGGGTCAGAACTATACAGTCACTAATAAGTACTGACATAATACATAAATGCTGTGCATTTATGTATTATGTACTTCAGCTCTTCAATTTGGTCATGGATCTCAAAGAAATGGGTGTGGGCCCTTCTAATTAAGGTCCTGAAGGCAGAATTCTTATAGTTAAGTGGGTTATATGAAGGCCGTGAGATAAAGAGTGGGTTATGAGAAGGTTTTCTGTGGTTTGGTGTTAATAACACCACCTTAAGTGTAATAAGAATAATCAAGAAAGTGTGCTTCACTTCCACTTTCCTGTTCCAATTTCAAAGTAAAGCCATACAGATAATAATCTTATTATTTGTATGGCTTTTACTTTATGGTTCATGTCATCAATAAATGCATGTCAGGATTAAATGATTAAAACATCATCAATATATGTTGCATATAATTGGAAGTTGGAGGAATATCTCAGCAAGACTGCTGTTTCGAATGTTCTCAAAACCATCTCACAAAGAGTTCTTGAAAGGGCTGTCTGTGGGTACACCCCTGTTCTGGATGTAACTAGAGCCATAAAATGAAAATAATAAAGAATACATGGATAGGTGAGCCAGTTCCAAAATTTAAAGTAATAATGTAGCCAAGTGGTCAAGCTTATTGAAGAGGAAGTTCTGGAGGTGGCAGAAGCAAGGTTCAAACTTTATTGAAGGATATAAAACCTCGAAATTCAGGATTGTAATAAATTCTTCATCCATAAGTATGAGATCTTAGAGCTGCTCCAGAAGGACTAAAGATAGTTTGATGCTGTATTCATAGGCTAGGAGATGTTGTGATTAAAAGTTTTTTGTGTTGCTTATAAAGGTTATTTGTTGAGTTTATCAACACGGGTTTCCTTAGAACACTGCGTTTCAGAATTCATATGAAACTGATATGTTCGAATAACATTGATTCTGCCCATTTTCTTTTATTCACTTGAAGAAGAACTAAGTTCGAAAACGTTAGTGAAGCTATATTGAACTAAGCACTGTTTTGGTTTCGAGTCAGAAGTAAGTCATGAGTTTATCATCATTAGCATATTCGTTCCAAGTGAATTGTAGGTTTGGTACCTAGTGTACTGGCCTTAAACCTGCACCTCCTTAAAAAAAATGCATGTAGTCTGCATCCAAAAAGGATTGCTCTTCACTGGTTTAACTAATATAAAACTTTCCAAACTTTTATAAATTCAAATAGACTAATTTTCAAGAATTTTCATAACAAAGGAAAAAAAATTTTCATATTTGAATCCATAAGACCAAGATGGCATAAGTGTTCTTATAGACACTTACATATTTAATTTGATTATTATAGAGCCAAATATAGAATGTCTTTTTTTTAATGTTAAATCATTGAAGATGAAACTATTTGAATATTTTAACAACAATTGTTAAATCCTAAATAAAGCATTTGTGGTAAGCTCAAAAATATCAAGACAGCTTTTGTGTGATTAAATCGATTTACTTTAAATAATTACAAGCAGAAAAATCTTAGTAAACAAAAGTAACCTACTATTATTAGATAAAATTTGAGAAAAAATTTATTTAGAGATTTAATATAGGATGTCCAAAAAGTTACTGTGCAGTGAGAAATTCACAATGATATTAAAATTACATGTATAGCACATGCAAGTCCCACATTTCTACTTTGCAGTAGTTGGCATTACTTCTTGCTCACAATATTCTGCTTTTGGAAGACTTCTTTGTCAACCACATAATCTCCCATGGAATTTGGCCTACTAGGTCTCTGAACCTCACTCCCTGGATTTTGGGGCCTTTGGGAGAAATTTTCAGCTTTTGCTATAGAAGAAACTGCAATATTATATGTAAACTTCACTTTTATTAAAACTTTACCACTTTTCCACTGCACAGTAACTTTTCAGATAACCTGAAGACAGTCACATTTACTCTTGTAACTTAAAATAATTATAAGCCAAAAATGAAAATTTATATTTAACATGTTTCTAAAAAAATTGTAATTCACATTTAGATGGCTAAATCTTCAGAACAGAATGATTTTATATTTTTGAGAATATATTTTTTATTTTTGTTTTTTATTTAAGAGAATAGTGTTTTCACATTAATATATAAACTAGAATTAATTTTTCTTTAGACTGGATTTACTCCAGTTAGTTTAACAGTAATAGAATTATACAATAGTAATCAAATATTTTAAAATGAATCTTTAATAAATGTATAAATAATTCATAAAAAATGCTCCAATAAAATAATTATTATATTAGTTTATTAGTTTTATTTATAGATCTGTCTTAAAATTTTTTAAATCATTAAAATTTCAGTACATTCACATAAATTGGAAGAGCTTTTAAATTTTTTCAAAATTTTAATATAATATTTGACAGAAAGAACCACAGCATTATTTACTTATTTTAAAATATATGATAAATGCAGATACATAACCATACACAAAATTTTATTTTTTTTCATATATTAAATGCTTTATTCGATTTTTGAAATTTTAAAAATTTACAAAACTTTTGAAACAGCATAAAATAGCATAAGATGATCCAGTAAAAATGACATTTTAACTGAATAAAATAATAATTGTGAAGAGGAAGAGAATTCAGTCAAAAGTTAGTTAATTGAAAACAGAAGAGCAATAATAAGTCTTCATTTTATGAAATTACTGACAATGTTAGTTGCCAAAGAAATTAAAATGTACAAAAAAATCCAATTATTTGTAAACTAAATATTTCAATGAAAATAAAGTACACAATAAAAGATGTTCATTTAATGTATTTGAGAAATAAAACAGTATTTTTTCATATAACAAATGCTTCACTGTAAATTTTTATAAAAACTCAAAAATAAATGTTTTACACTCAATATACTTTATTTCATTATCCTCAGTGATGATGAGATCAGCAAATATGAATTATGTATGGTTGAAAATGAATGTATTTATACTGGTCAAATTGGCAGTCATAATTTATGAATTTTCAGATATGATCATGATAGCAACATAACAATTTTTTTAAAAGCCTAACAAAATCCAGCATCTTTTTTTATTAAAATAAACTGACTTTGGTTCTTTAAAAAGACCAACTTTATATTAAATAGCCAAATTATATGCATAATTTATATTTATTTGTTAAGAATATATCATCTTATGTGTGGTAAAAATTTCATGTCAATTAATGCTTTGTCTCACATATTTTGTTTATATATTTGACACAACTCTGAGGTGAATTTGATGCATAGAGATTTTTCTTCAGACTAGAATTTCTAAGTATCATAAAAGGTTATTAAAAGTTTTAATATTTGTAAATTGTGTAATTATGAGCAAATAATTTTGAATTTTCTTTATGTTTACCCATTTGAAATTTAAATTGTACATATAATTTAGCTAATAATAACTTTTTAAGAAAGCTAAAAATCTTATTTTAACAAAGTGATGCTAATTCATAAGATGCATAAATTTCCATAAATATCAAAAGTTTAGACATACTATGCCAAAATATGATTTTAATTTAATAGATTATTAAAGTAACAAAACATAGTGAATAAATTATCATAATTATTAAGTTACAACAAAACTGAAATTATATCACTTTAAAAGTTATAGAAATTTGAAAATGCAGTTTAAAACATGAAAGTGTTAAATAAACTAAATAGAATTAATGAGTATTGGGGACAATTTTAAGATGAGTGAATTTTATACAGTCAAATTTAGTCAATTTCAAACTTTAAATCCATTTACAGTACCTTAAATCATTTATTAAATCATACACAATTATTTTTTTATTATTATTTTTTGAGGATGTCAGAATTTCCTTTTAGAAATGAGTTTTACAAGCAAATGTATTATGCTGAATTCTTGTTAAATAAAACAAATAAAAGCTTACAGTTAAAAGTACCATATTTGTTTAGTTTTTACATTCAAATTATTTGTAATAATTTAAAATAGTACAACCACATATGAATTATGTATATTCTATACATTTTAATGCTTTCTTAAGGATATTTATGTATAATCCATAAATATTTGATTAAAATTTTTAAAAATTATTATAATTTATTAAAATTTGAGTTTTGAAGCTTCAGATTTGTTTGTATACACCATGTTTCTAAATTATTCAAAACTAGCCAGATATAAACTTTAAATCCTATCATCAAGTCTTTATAATCTTAAACATTTTGCTATGATTAACAAACAACTTTGAATTCCTGAAGAATGAAATTTGATGGTTAGTATGGAAATATTGTTTGATTTGTTGTATTTATAATATGGAAAATAAATTACTGCTAAATTTGTTTTACAAAAACATAAGTATTCAAATATTTGACATTTTTAAATATCAAAATCTAAGATGATTTGTCACTGAATTTATTAAACAGATTAATTTATTATATTGATTAAGTAATACTAAGTAATAAAGAATGAATTTAAACTAAAACAAAAAGAATGTATGTATTTTAGAAAGATTTCATCATTTCATAATTCATATAAAAAGCTTTTTGAATGAATATCTGAACAAAAATAGTTCAATAAAATTTGAAATGCATGAATGATGTAATGAATCTCTTAATGTTATATTAATAAACAGTTAACCAAAATAATGATTTCTTTGAATTCCTGAATGTTTTACTTTCTATTTCAAATGGAAAAAACAGACTCTCACATATTTAAACATTAGTTCAAAACACAGAAGTACTTACATTCATTTTGTTTTTATATTACATTGAAATATTAATTAGACAAATAGACATTTTTACACATTTATTTTAAGAATAGATTTATAACAAAATAAATTATTGGCAACTTTGACAGTTTATTATAAAATATAAATTCTCTAAAGTCCAAATACATTAACATATTCTAGAAAATGACATTAATGATTTTATAGTCAAAATTCATCAGATATAATTTCACATATAATTTAAAACAAAAACAAAAATCACAAATGTGAGATTACATAATTTGTTATCCATGATCAGAAATACATTATTGCATTTTGACTTTGGAGAATTATGAAAAGAATATCTGAATATAGAAAGTTACAAGGAGAAAATTTTTTGTATGATGTACTTAAATATGCACTACACAATATAGAACAATCATTTTCTATTAATTACCAATATAAGCATAGAATATCATTAAAGACATTTTGGTTTACAGTACACTAAAATTTAATACTTTTAGTAATTCTAATTTCATTTTTTAGTCATTTTCATAAAGTTTTATCAAACCTATTTATATATTTTAAAAATATAAAAATCATTTATATGTATATGTATAGAAATTTCTTAAATTGTGTAAGTGCAAAATTAAGTATACAAATTCATTCTTTTTATAATATAGTTTAATTTCTAATAATAAAAATGCAACTACTTAATTGTTATCTGTTAAATGAAACTTTCAATATTTGTATTGAAATCAATTTCCAAAAATTATGTGCAACTTTTAAATTTATTTTTATTTTAATTATATTTGATAAAAAATATTTTAAAAAATTTTAATACTTACTAGTCAATCATTATCTTGCTTATTCTAAATGAAAATAAATTGCCAAAAGCAGTTATCAAATAAAGACTAACATTAACTGTGAAAATATATTTATATATTTCATTCTGTACCTTAATTTATTAGATATTCTTCTTTCATTAAAATGCAAATGTAATGTTTAAAGTACATTTTTAAATTCATATCAGAATTATTAGAATTATTAGTTTATTTTCCTGGTATCATGATTTTAAAATTATTAAAGAGCATTTGCTCCTTTTGGCTTGGGTTTTTCATAAAATTGATTTACATTTTTGCTACATTAAACTATATATAAATTTAAAATCTTAAAGGTGCCTAAATAAAATAATAGTGTATATTGATATATATATATATATATATACAGTTTGCAGGTGTATGCGTGTGTGTATGTATATATAATACAGATAAATATATAAACATATATATTCACATACATTTACACACAATATTAAGGTTTAATTCTTAGTATGTGTGTATGTATATTCATATATATTCATAATATTTGAGTGTAGATATAATATATTTTACTTAAAATTTTAAAGCATAAATAAAAAGGTGCATTTAAAAATATTACTAAATCTAGATTCTATAATATCAACTATTTATCATATTAAATTTTTTCTGAAAAAGTCAATCAAATTAGACTATGATGCCATAATCCAAATTGAACCAGATTAGCCCATAGTATAATTTTATAATCATGACATGATTCAGCTTCATAATTCTATCACTATTTTCTGAATTTAAACATGATGTCATCAATTATATACTTTATTCCATTTTTTGAATGGAATAAAGAATATAAAATGCAACTAATATTGCAAGTAATCATATATAATTGTTTTCAAAAAATTTAACCAAACAATTTCTCAAATGACTTCTTATATCCTAAATTATCAATGTATAAAATATCTTTCTACCTCTAACAGAGATAATTGATGTGACAACATGTGCTTTAGACAAAGACTTCTGATGAGATTAAAATCATATGAAGATAAATATAAGAATAGATATGTAGTCTAATAACTATAATAACAATATTAATATGAGAGCTAAAACTGCAACAATTATGAGGAATGCTTAGAAAAGGTGCACAATTGAGTATCCACCATACTATTCTAATAACCCTTTTTTTCTGATGAAATGACTGGACATAGATTTCAATTCCACAACATTCAATGAGGTAAAAGTCTGATCGTTGCTAAGTGCAGCAGCTATAAGTTAAAAATATGATTTTTTTCACTTTTTAATTGGCTTCACCAAGATTTGAGGCAAATTAGATGCATTTAGTTTAGATTTTTTAGTCACTAAATTTTATGAAAAGAGACAGTCTTCTTTTCCTATGGCATTAAATTGACTGATAACTTGGTGAAGGTCAACTATATATTTGGCAAAATTGCCAATTCTTGGTAAGTTTATCTTGATTTAGATTCCATTGGGGTTAAAAGTTGTAAACTATGTAACAAATTACATCAAGCAAAATACATGACTTTGTTAGTGTCTGAATGTACAGTGACTGCACGAGCCATTGCAGTGGGTGTTCGATCTTCTCCATTAGCTGATTGATGGCTGCCATCCCCACTGAAAAATAAATTTCAAAAATTAGAAATGAAATATTTTATATGTTATTTACATATTATTTATAAGTTCTCAAAAATATCCAATTGGAAAATTTTGATTTGGCTATTTTTTGAAAATACCAGAAAGAATGGAATTGATGTTAATTAAATTTATTGAGCTAGAGCATTAGTGAAGCCTCTTCAATGTGGCTTACAAAATTGCAATTTCAAAATTTGTTTGATCAATTTTGATTAAACTTTGCCATTTTCTATTAATTGCAATGAGGAGTCCAAAATGTATAAGAATCCATGTAAATGTAGAAAATAGGGGTCCATGACTTCATTTTCAATATACTGTGGGATCAAAGTGACAATGTCCATGCTCCTTGAGTGTGCCTAATAGAATTTAGGGGTCAAATAAAAAAACAGCATTGCATATGCTAACAGAAAATAGATGCAAAAAATGAACAAAACACTTGGATTGCCTCTCCATGTTAGCAAGTACAAGGATTGCCTTGCCTATGGCTAGCAGGTATAAGGATCATCTCTCTCATGTCAGACAAGAGCAAGGATAGCCTCTTTTATGTCTTACAAGTGCAAGAATCACTTCTTTCTTTCTGGTTTTGCCAGAATTCTATTATGATACAACAAAGTCATGCAATGTCCTAGTTTTACTTACAAGATAACAAACATACTAACTTTACATTTCTTCCAGCAGAATGGCAAAAATAATTAGCACTACAATGCTTTTGATCTACTTCTAACACCTGCTTCAGGCTGATGAAATTGTCTTGAAATTCAATAATGGAATGCACCAAAGAAAATTTGTATAAATTTTAAAAATTTCAACCGATGGGGTGTCTCCACTTGTAGTTGATGCAATAAATCTTTTATAGTGATGTGTTATATTAGGGCCTGCCATGTGTTTTTCTTCTTTAAAATTGATACATGTTCCTTGCTTTTATGCTTTAAAGCAGTGTTTCTCAATGGGGGCAATATCGCCCCCATATGGGTGTTTTTCCCATGTTGAGGGGGCGATTTGTAACAATTTATATTTTGGGAGCGAAAAACAATTCTCTGAGCGATATAGTAAAACATTATATTAAGATTAATTAGATATTTTATTTGTTATATCATACAATAATTAAACAAATAACATTATACTAGTCACTAGTCTATTCAATGCAGTACGAATTTGGCGTTAGCCCTGTCCCTCAGCATCGGAATTTTTGAAGTGAAGGGGGCGATACTACGTAACAGTTTTATTGAAGGGGATGCCGATTCTTTAGAGGTTGAGAAACACTGCTTTAAAGCATCTCCAATATCCTGAGATGTTTTGTTTTATCCATTTTTTTTTTTATAATTAATCTTGCTTGTTGTAAATCAGCTTGAAAATCGTTTTCACTAGCATATATCAAAAGGGTGGTAGATTGCCTTTCATTTTCTATGTCCAATTTGTCAATATCCATTATGCATTGTTTTAAGTGACCTCTTGGTTGAACCCATGTATACAGGTATCCCTTGCTTAATGCAGGATTTGATTAATGTGTGAATTGTGGCAATTCCTTTATATGCAGCAGAGGTTTTAATTATCACAACTTTAACAGCTGTCTTTACTTAACATATATATGTTATTCTCAGCAAATAAGGGTGTTGGTGTATTTGCTATTTTCATGCTGAAGGTGATTTCTGATATAGATATGTAGTTTAAAACCCTCCGTGAGTCACAGTGGGTTTCACAGACCCAGTGCAGTCTTTAGTTAAGATTTTTAAATATTAAATATACCTTAAAAAATCTAAAAAAATTTATGTTCTTCCAACTTTTCAACCCAATAAACATGCTGTTAAAACTTTTTGCATAGACATGCTTATTTAAATAAAAAATACTTTGGGTCAGACCCAATGCAAATTATGATAAAAAAACCAATCAGTCACTGTTTGTCACTGTTGCTTACAGCATCACAATTTTTTTTATCATGTTCAATTTGTCGCACAGTGTCTTTTAAACTCTATAATATCATTTATCTATTTATATTTTGGTATTTTTGTCTTTTTTGTTATAATATTGTTTTCAAATGTAATGTGTAATTAATTATTTTAATTATTATTTTATGTCTATTATATAATTTTTATTTATCACTTTTATTATTAATTTATGATTATTTCTCGTATATTAGGCAATGTAAGTTCTGGTTGGCATTTTTTTTTACATATACTAACAATCAGCAACTTGTGAAAACAGTCTAGCTATAAATTGATAGGAAAAGTCTCGCTACCTTCAGCAATGATATTGAAAATCAAATTAAACAATTGCTATAAATTCTCTTGTTTTAATTGTGTTATGAGCTATAAATTGCTAATTAAATGTTGTTTGACAGCGTTTAGAGGAGTAAACATGTTTTCAAAACCATCTAGCAATAAATATTCTTGAAAAACTCCATTTTCCTATAGTAAGTCTATGAAAGATCTTGCTGTTAACTGGCTTTAAAGTTTATGTTTATACTCTTTTTATACTATAATTGGTAATTCCTATTATGACTGAATTAATTTCAATGATTGAGCGTTCTTTCTGAACCATCTGTTCAGGATTTTACAGCGAAGAACCAATGGCTTTCAAGATCACAGAGTCATAACATAAACAAACATAAAAATGGCTATTTTCATCATTTTTTAGCTGTAATTTAATTAGTTTTCATGTTATTTGACTTTACTTAGACTAGAAAATGTCTTATCAAAAGCTTCCATTCAAAAAATTTTACCAGGAAACTCATTACTTCCTGATGTTGAGTAACCGCAGGAAAAATTAAACCACAAATATTTTAGTTTTTTAGGCAATTTTACCACTAAATGTTTCTGACAAAACATTTATTTGTTTAAATAACGTCAATAAATATGAAAATTAGTTAAATTAGAGTGGAAAAATGATGAAAATAGCAATTATCTAATGTTTGTTTACAGCTTTACCTTGATTTACATAGAGGGAGAGTTTTTATTGCAGTCAATTTTCCACCAGACAATTCTAAAATGCTTACTCGTTCAAACAGAATAAAACAACTAGAAGTTAGCTAATTAGATCCTAATTATTATGGAATTACATATAAATAAAAGAATGATAGCTACGCAACAGGATTGTCGCATAACTATCATTCTTTTATAATCTAGTAATCTAAATTAATCTTCTAAAAATAATTTTAATTATAATCTGCATTTATATCAAACCCTAAAAAGGCAGGCTGAGCTAAATTCCAAGTAATTATAAATGAAATTGCTGTGTTTGATTGTGTCATTACTTTTTGTCACGCAAAGCTCAACGTGACAAAAAATATAAAAATAAATTATGATAATCTGAATTGTGAAAATTGTAAAATTTTTACTAATTGCATTTTTATAACATTCAGGAATTGATATGGATGAATTTTTTAAGTATTATTATGTAAAGATTTTATATTATTATAAGAACAATTTACAGAATCTGCTACATGTCATAAATTACCAAATGTTTGATGGTCCACCCATTATTTTTTGATTGCTTCATTTCATACATAGAAAACACTTCTGTCTAAACCACGGGTCACCAAACTTTTTTCACAGTGGGCCACATAATTGAGAGAATGATAAGCACATGCCACATAACCATTTTGTTCAATACAGTACACTGAATACACAAATGAAGACAACCAACATATTTACTTACCAATTCACAAACACAATTGCTGCAGCAAGCTCGTAATCACATTTATTACAAACTTCATTGCAGGTACTTACTTACACAAAAAGTGATCTGATATCAAAAGTAGCAAAAAGTCACCAAATTTTTTATTTCACTGATTTTCTTAAAAATTATATTACTGTCAGATGCAAAAATCAGATTGGACCAATTTTGGCATTTTCACTTAAACTTATTTTAATTTTTTTCTACATAGTAAATGTATCTACAATCTATGCTATTTCCATATAAATAATTATATTTTAGCTCATTTGTGGCACAGTGTGGCAGTGGGCTGGATGAGCTGACCTTGTGAGCTGGATCCGGCCCGTGGGCCACAGTTTGGTGACCCCTGGTCTAAACTATCAGCAAAGAATTTTGATGTTTTCTATACAGTAGAGCGTCGTTTATCCGAAGGTCTGTTATTCGAAATGTCGGTTATCCGAAAGAATTCCAGTCGACTAATTTAAATTTTCGCCAGTGCTGTGGTGCTGTAATCTTTGGCTATGTCTTCGGCTACTCAAATATTTTACGTTTTTGATACTAAATTAACTTCTGAAGTATAATTTTTTATTGTTTTTATATTTTTCAATATATTTATTTTGTTTGTACAAAATAAAAAAAATAATTTTTAACGATACAATAGTCTTCGTTAGGCTTAACATCGACAAAAATTCAACGCGAAGCGACACGCAACAGAGAAAAATGTCAACACAGGATAAATTAATATATTTTTTCGTACATAATTGGTTATCCGAAAAATAAGTTATCCGAACAACCCAGTCCCCAATTGATTCGGATAAACGACTCTACTGTATTATTTTGAGCTATGTCAATTTTTGATATTAGGTGATCAAGTTAAGGCTAACACACGATTATATCACATAAAAAAATGAAAAACAAAGTTAATATGTAAAGATCTAACAAAACTATCTGTTAAATTTTGAAGAGAACATTCTTATGAATAAAATGAAATAAAAATTTTGTCAATTAGTAGATTTACCATCCAGAAAAAAGTATTTGTTAATAGAGTCATAAAACAATTAACATTTATTAATTATAATAGTTGTAAAATTAAACACATTACTGCTAATTTGATATTTTATTCTTTGTTTAGAAGATAATTTTAAAACTTTACTTCACATTTTGTTTTTATAAAATCAGGCATATTACATATGCTTTTTAGTTTTGTAAACGATATACAAACTGTAAGAGATGCTCCTAAATGTCAGACATGTCAAATGTGGTTTTGAAAGTTTTGTTCAGGAAGTTTTGAACTAAAGAATACAAAACATTTATACAGGGTGTCCAAAAGCTGTTGACAAAGAAAAATTTCAGATAAAAATTGTTAAAAATTGACAAATAACAACTCGTGAACTCAAACAAATCTTAGTGTATCACTGACATAACGATTGTGTTCCAACTGCATTAAGTGGAAAAAAACTAACTAACTTTAGAATATAATTTTATCTGATGAAGGTAAGCAACCCTAAGGTTTCATTTTCCTTTTTAACTTACTCATTTTTATCATAGAATATTTCTTACAGATGACAAAATTAAAATAAAAGTATTTGTTTTTAACTAAAAATTTGTTCTAGGAAGATTGTGATTGTTCAGTTGAGTACTAAGGTACCAATGTACAGTATTTGTTTAATTAATGCAATTTTGATATATGTGGTAGCATCAAGGGATTAATTAATTGTGCTAATCAAGGGTACCTGTATTAGGTTCTTTTGAAACCTACTTTTTTACTAGATTGTATAACTTTTGAGTTAAGCTTTTTTGTCCCTAATAGATATTTTATAAACTCCAGGGGCTCATTGGTAGTCAACAGGGTCTTTTCCATTACAGAGAAGATAAAAAATGTGAGGGTTCCTTTTGTGCATTATTTTAGTTCTTGAATAAAATCCAACTTCATCGTATATATTTTATATGCACCATTACATACCAGTGGATTCTAATGACTATTTGGATATAAAAATTGTTGCCTTTAAAACCATCAAAAGAAGGGCTTACACCCATTGTAATAAAATAGAAGATACAAAGGCAGAACTAGAACACATAGCAGACATAGTTACAACATAGGAGCTTAATTTACATATTAGCCCACATGCACAAGACAAAAAACAATGGAACCAGAAGCACATAGCACTATTCACATGTACAATACATCAAATGGAGATTCTCATTAATATACCATAAAATCTGTCATTTATTCATAAATGATAATTTTATGTTGATTAAATTACCGTGTTTCCCCGAAAATAAGACCTAGCATAGGTTTTGCTGAATTGCGAAATATAAGACCCCCCCGAAAGTAAGACCTAGCAAAGTTTTTTTTTCTAGTCGTAACGGTCATCGACAGATGGTTGAAAGTGGCTGTTGGCTTTTTGAAAGTACAGCCACTGATTGGTCAGCAGACAATCACACCACACGGCATGATTTGCAAGACTATGGCTTGGGAATCACAGATTTGCATAACGTTACGGCTGGTGATGGCTAATTGGTCGGCCGGGAATCACGCCCCATGACATTTGCATAGTGCTACGGTTCAGTAAGCACTAATTGGCCATCGAGCCCGATGTCCACGTTATGAAAAGGTTAAGTTGAAGCGAGAGTGGGAAGTCCACTCCAGCATGGGAACTTCGTAAGTTCAGTTCGACACGACCGGATATACGTCACTCTCGTTTAAGTTAGACTTGGGAATTTTTTTGTTCAACAATAAATGTGAATTCTTCTTCATGGAAAAATAAGACATCCCCTGAAAATAAGACCTAGTGCATCTTTGAGAACAAAAATTAATATAAGACACTGTCTTATTTTCGGGGAAACACGGTATCATAAAGGTAAATGCAAAATATATTCAAGGAAGTTGGATCTTATACAAGAGCTAAAATAACATACAAAAGAAACCAGCACATTTTTAAGCTTCTCTGCAACAGAAAAGACATCTATTGATGACCAAAGAGACCCTAGGATTTATAAAATATCTATTAAAGATGAAAGGTTCCAAAAGGACATAATATACATAAGTTCAACCAAGAAGTCACTTGAAAAAGATGCTTAACAGAACATGAATCAGATAGAGAAAATCAAACATAATCCACCACTCTTTTGATATATGCTAGTGAAAATGATATTCAAGCTGACTTAAAACAAGCAAGATTAATTAAAAAAAAAAAAAAATGGACTGAACAAAACATCTCAGGATATTGGAGGTGCTAAAAATCTTTAAAGCAAAAAAGCAAGAAACCCATATCAACTTTAAAGAAGAAAAACAAATTTCCCACGCATGGCAGGCCATATATGACGTCATTATAAAAGTTTTTTTTATATCAACTATCAACTACAAGTGGAGACACCCCATTGGTTAAACTTTGAATTTAAATTTATACACATTTTCTTCCGTGCATTCCATTATTGAATATCGAAGCAATTTCATCAACCTCAAGCAGGTCTTATAAGTAGACTGAAAGCATTTGTTTATGTTAATTTTTTCACCATTCTGCTGAGTGAAATGTAAGATTAGTGTGTTTATTTTATCTACTTGCCCGGTTTGTAAGTAAAAAGTTTCAGTGTAGAACTTCTTGCTTACAAAAATATACTATCAATTCTATCGCTACCAATTATATTATTTTCTTTTATAGTATATCTGAAATAAGAAATTAAATATACATTAATTTTTCATCTTATAAAATATGTATAAGTATCTTCAAGTACAATAGAAAATATTGTTCTCAAGATCAAGAATAAAGATTTTCTTAATAATCATTCAACAATACTAGTTTAAATATGAATTATTTTTTAAAATCTAATTTTAGGAGGATTGTTGGAGTAACTTTTTATTAGGTTAGGCTGTTGGTCTGAGAGACCATAATTTACAACAGTGATTATTTGATTATTCTTTTATAATTTTGTGTTGCATATTCTTACAATTTCTATGTGATTTACGCACCTAAAGTACAAAATACTGTTACAAAATAACTGCAAAGCATTATAAGGTTAGTGTGATATATACACCTAAAGTATTTTGTGCAAATATTCTTAGCTGATTATATAGGTTATGATATGGTATTTCCAATAAAAATTCCAAGATTTTGTCATCAAAATTTAAATGCTGTTCCTAAAATATTATTCATATATTGATAATTGTCAAAAATAAGTAATGATCAAATGAATCTATTTTTGCAACTATTTTTAAGTGCATAATTACAATATAAATTTAAAAGAAAAGAATTATATAAACAGATAACATACATAATATGAAACTGTGATTATCGTTTGTTTTTTACTTTTCAATTTTCAAAAGTTTATTTTGATATTTTAACAAATACAAATTCATTCACTTGTGCAAATTTATTTTTAAAATCTGAATAAAATTTAATAAGTTTAAAAACTATATCATCATCAATACATAGATGAGATAATTGATAGATTCAGCATAATTGTTTATTCTAAACATTAATCATGAGTTAAGTTTCTTCTGCCACCTTGAAATGATGAATATGAAAACCTTTGCTTTTTTTTGTAAAATAGCAATGCAGATTAACGTCATATTTCATGAACACATTCAAATGTTGTTATCAGTGCCAGATTAAGTCTATAGCAAACACTAGACAAAATTTAAATTGGGGACCCTATTTAAATAAGGTCCCCAATTTATAAGTTGCTTCTAAAGAAATCTTAAATAATGTCACTTAAAATTTTTAATAATATAGAGAATACAAATACTAATACAATAATAATTGTATAATAAAAGAGTTTCTGGTATAATGAAAAATATATAAAGTTTAAACTTATTCTTTTATTTCCCAAAAAAAGTTAAATACAACTGGGACCCTCTCCAAAATGCCCTCTTCCCTAATTAATTCACTATAATTATTATAAATATCACAAAGACATGTTCACCTTTTCACTCATAGAATACTACTGTAACATAACTGTTTGTGTTTATACTCGTTAAGTCCTAATTCATAGAATAAATGAAAAAATTTTTACATTTCTTGTTACAATAGCAACAAGAAATGTTGCATACAAATAAACAGTGAACATATGGGTACAGTATGCATATTTGGAGTTATGGTGTATAAAAAACTCACATACACTATACACTGGTATAGTATGTACACCAAATCCAATTTTATTACTTCATGAATTATTATGATGACATTTATTTTTATTATTTAAAACTAACAACATAAATATTCTATATTATTTTTTATTTAAAAAGTATTTACAGTATGACCCTGTTTAACACTGCCTTGATTAAAGCCAATTCAATATAACACGGTCTGCTCGAAGCATAAAAAAATAGCTCAAAATTTACGCTGATTTAAATTATCATGGCATTTCATTGATTTGTATATAATATGATTATTTACAAACACAAATCAATCAGCAAAAGGTGGCAATTCATCGTAGTGCTGTAATTTCCTCAAATCTATGTTTGTTTTGTGCAATTTTGGAAAAAAATATAACATCATGGATGCCATAAGCAATATCGATTTTGCTTGGAAAGAATTAACTGATAAATGCATGAATGGAGTTGGAAGAAGTTATGGCTGAAGGTATCTAAGAATTCTCAATTAGAAGAGCCTATCGCTATATTGTTAGGTTGACCAAATTGTCAATTTAATTGATACAGCAGGACTAGGAGATGTAGATGAGCAGGATATTAAGGAGTTACATTTCTAGTGAGAGCCTTACCAATGACGACCTTCAAGAACTGGCAGAACATGGAATTCATGTGGAACTGGAAAATAGAGTTCCTTAAAATGAAGAGCCCAAAGAACTTGCTACAGATTTCCTTAGTAAAAGTTTAGTAACAATAACAGAAATCATTGCTCAAACTAGCAAATGATCCAGATTTTGAAAGGAGTGCAAAAGCAAAACAAGGCATTTTGGATGTGATCTACTACCAAAATTTGCTTAATGAAAGAAAAAAAAGTGACAAATGAAACTACATGACTTTATCACAAAAAACAAGAATTTGAGAAAAGCCAGGACTTTCATCACAAAAAATACATTTCTGTGTGCATATGTTTATGTGTTATTTAACATATATTATGCAAATTAATATAAAAAAATAATTTAAAATTAAAGTAAAATCTGTTTATTTTTGGTCGCGTGTTCCCCTTTCCATATTTACTCTATGTTAAAATGACCTCGTTTAATGTTGTTTTGTTTAGCGCTTTGTCATCTAGGAATGCATCCCCCTGTGTTAAGTGGGTTCTTACTGTATTTATTTTTTTATATTTTTTTCTGTACTGAAGCTGGGCCCTCCAAATTATTGACCCTAGACATTTGTCTTATTTGTCTATTGGTTAATCTGGCACTGGTTGTTATATCTGACAACATATCGTTATTTCAGTAATATGTTTATGAATTCAATCCTAACTACATAATTTTTAACAAGCACAGTAATTTATTTTTAAATAAAAAATAAATACCTGTCATGTTCTTTTTCTACCAGATGATATCGTGCTCTAAATGCTACCAAATGCGCATAATATGCCGGTGCTGGAATAGATACACTTCGCGTACAGCGTACATATGTATGACAAAGTTGGTATGTTAAACATTGAAGTTCATCAGATGAAAACTGGTTATCATCCCATAATACATGATAATGTGATGGTCTACTTGTTCCCTAAGAAAATTATTTTTCCGTGCATTCCATTATTGAATATCGAAGCAATTTCATCAACCTCAAGCAGGTCTTATAAGTAGACTGAAAGCATTTGTTTATGTTAATTTTTTCACCATTCTGCTGAGTGAAATGTAAGATTAGTGTGTTTATTTTATCTACTTGCCCGGTTTGTAAGTAAAAAGTTTCAGTGTAGAACTTCTTGCTTACAAAAATATACTATCAATTCTATCGCTACCAATTATATTATTTTCTTTTATAGTATATCTGAAATAAGAAATTAAATATACATTAATTTTTCATCTTATAAAATATGTATAAGTATCTTCAAGTACAATAGAAAATATTGTTCTCAAGATCAAGAATAAAGATTTTCTTAATAATCATTCAACAATACTAGTTTAAATATGAATTATTTTTTAAAATCTAATTTTAGGAGGATTGTTGGAGTAACTTTTTATTAGGTTAGGCTGTTGGTCTGAGAGACCATAATTTACAACAGTGATTATTTGATTATTCTTTTATAATTTTGTGTTGCATATTCTTACAATTTCTATGTGATTTACGCACCTAAAGTACAAAATACTGTTACAAAATAACTGCAAAGCATTATAAGGTTAGTGTGATATATACACCTAAAGTATTTTGTGCAAATATTCTTAGCTGATTATATAGGTTATGATATGGTATTTCCAATAAAAATTCCAAGATTTTGTCATCAAAATTTAAATGCTGTTCCTAAAATATTATTCATATATTGATAATTGTCAAAAATAAGTAATGATCAAATGAATCTATTTTTGCAACTATTTTTAAGTGCATAATTACAATATAAATTTAAAAGAAAAGAATTATATAAACAGATAACATACATAATATGAAACTGTGATTATCGTTTGTTTTTTACTTTTCAATTTTCAAAAGTTTATTTTGATATTTTAACAAATACAAATTCATTCACTTGTGCAAATTTATTTTTAAANAAAAAAGAAAAAAAGTATAAACTTAATGCTTATTTCCTATGTTTCATGCTAGCACACTTTTCCTATAGACATTTATAGGAAAAGTGGGCTAGCATGAAACAGTTAATAAGTCAACAGATAAAAAGCAATCTTGATGTTTATTCTTGTCTTTTGTTGCAATTTTCTTTTAATCACAATTCCTTCTTTTTGAAGAATCAGTTTTCTTGAGAACTTTGCACTGACAGTTGATGCCAGAGTCGACTTTTCCTGCAATTTTGCATTATGAATGTCCACCACTGGGAAGAGAAATTGCAAGGTTATTGGCATCATTTGAGAGATCACATCAAAATAGGTGGGTAAAAGGATATGATTTCCTAGCAAATTTTAGCAACCCCACATTTATAAAGCTGTTTAAATACCTTGTAATAGCAATGGTACATTTACAACTGAAGTAGCTTCCATTTGTCAAGATGTTAATTTGCATTATTCCATTATTTTGATGCAGCTGACAAACTATTCCAATTTTTTGCCTACTTATTAAACAGCAATGAAGACAAAAAAATTTGAATGCATTTTATATGCATGAAATAATTCATGGTTAAAGAATAATTACAATTACATCCCTGCAGGCCTTAAAGCACTTATGACATAAAAATAAATAAGAAAAGAAAGTCCAAATTTTAAAAAAAAAGCAGTACTGTTAAAAATATTGTGGGAGACTCATTATTACAAAACTAATGAAAACATACACCAAAAATGTGCATGTACACGTTCATGTCATCACATTTCATGCTTTACAATATTTAATTCAGTTTGGATATAAAACCAAAATGTTGACTCAAGATGCATGCATTTTAAAGGAAGACATTCTAATAAGTTGTGTGTTACCTTTCCTTTATTACTGTAACCATTTTACATGTTTCAGATTAAAACAAATATGTGATTAGTTGGAAAATTGCTGAAATTGACATATCTTGATTAGATTTTCAATCCTAAGTCACTTTTTTTGGTTTCTTACTGAGGAAATTTGTTATTAAATATGATTTTCTTTTGTTTAACTTTTCTTGAAGTTCAAGAAAACAAGAGAAGTAGAGGAACCTCTACTTCTCTTGTTTTCTCTTCTTCAGTTTGATCAAACTTTTTTCACACATACCCTGAGCAAGATGGATTTCTACAACATTGTTTTCTTTAACTGTCTTTTGTAATTGATTACTGGCTTCTTGAAACATTTTAGCCTTTGTTTTTTTCTTTGAATCTCTTCTTCCTTCTTTTTCTGTTTCAACTCAGCTTCAAATGTATCAATTTTCTTTCTTTTCTTCTTCTTTACTTTCTTTGTTCTTGTTCTTTAAATTGACTGTGCTTCTCCAAAAAGGCTTTTTAACTAGCATGTGCATTGTAGACTAAGTCAAGTAATTTTTTGTAATTGGCATCAAAAAGGCATTATTGCTGTAAATACAAAGCCCATCTTTTACTATCAACAATGAATTCATCATTCATTCTGATATTGCTGCTCTGTCTTCTGTCAGAACCCATCTAGAAATGGAGAAACCTCTTTCAATTTTGATTATGTTAGACACAGTTGGGTATTTTGGTATCCCAGCAAGTTTTTGCAACCCAAAAAAAATGTTTTCAGTAATGGTCAATTCTATTAGTTTCCTTCTAATCAGCTGATTCAGGCTCTAACTGAACTAGCTTCCATTTGTCAAGCACTTTATTGGGACATCAAATGGTAAGCATTTTGCAACCCTGGTTATGTCTGTACAACATTTCTCTGTAAAATTCCTTCATATGGTTGCAAACACCTTAATGATCTTAGGATCATTGTGCTCACTGGAGAGTTTTCAAAAGATACTTACATGCATACAAGTAGTGTTTTTGAATCTGGTTTCTGAAATGTAGAGAATATTTTTCTTGCAAGAAACTCTTCCTTCTCTTCTTTCAAATTTGAGCTGCAGTTATTTCTTTCAATGATAGAAGATTCTTTGAGCAGAGTTTTTTCATCTGACAGTTTTACTCTCCACTATTCATGCATTCAGTAATTAAAACTTGACCCAACAAAGAGTGCACCAAATTAAACAATCCACTATAAAGTTTACGTATTGAGGGATTCCAACCCTGAAACCAGCTAGTAAATTTTGTGAACAGTTTAACACTAGATATTCTCAATAGAGTTCAGTTTTGATGGTAGAATATTTCAAAGATTTTGAAATTATCTTGTATGAAATACTATTCATTAAGTTGGACTTCTTTTCAAGAATTAAAAAAAAGTCCAACTTAATAATGAAACTTGGTTACTCTATTGATTGGTGTACATTGCATACTTTGCAGATAATTGACATAATTATAGTAATTTAAAATGGTAGTATTCATTTTGTAGATATACCATCATTACTTGTTTATTTCTGAAACTGACACTAAATAGAGTATGGTGCTAAACCAAAGTATTTTGAATAAAAAAAAAAATATGCTAATGAAGTCTGCACACAAGTTTGAGTTTGACAGTTTGAAAATATGATTAGGTGATAATGTCCTCTGCAATATTAAATTACAAATTTAGTAATTTACAGATACTGAAGAGCCCTCTACTTAATATTTATGAAAAAGATCCATTTCAGAAGTTTTTGATGGCACTTTGCCAAAGTATCACTATCTAGGAGGATGCTACATCAAGGTTTGACTGTATTCTAGTTTATATTCTATTTCACTACTAATTAATGCTGTAGAAGTTTACCTAGGTAGTCCCAAAGGTAGTCCCTTTTTTTTTTTTTTAAGTTTATAATTCATATTTTGTCATTTATTGTTGTAATGGTGGAGCTCGGAAAACATCAACAATTTTTTTGGCAAAGTGTGCTTCAAGGGATTTTATAATATCAGAATATTTGGAATTTAATTGTGACAAGAGAAATACATCAGTTGGTATGTTTGCCATAAAATTTGGAATGCAACTTGCAGATATAGTTTTTTTCAAATGTGATGGTCACTGTAAATTAAATTATTGAAAGGATCACGATTCTGTTTCTTTTGGATGTCACAAGTGCAAGATGAACAGTTCGTCATTTGAAGTAATTTTTAAAAGTAAATTTGGGAAAATTTCTTGGGGAACTACTTTTTTGTTTATTTGGCATCTAATTTGCATAGAATGCATGTTGAGCATCTCCTGTTTGGCTGTGGACATAGTTGAATGCTGTTCAATGGGCAAATTTCACACGACACATTATAATTGTTTCATCATCTAATTTTACTGGAATGAAAATTGGATGGACCTGGAAAGGACCTAGAAACAATCTTGTCGAAATTGACAAGATTGTTTTGAGCAAAATGAAAAAACTAGGAGAAAGGTTCAACCTGTTTGTTTAGCATATGAGTAAGTGTTAGTTCAGGAGCGAGATGTGTTTTAATTTGGAAAGAGCCAGATATTGTACCTTCAGTCCTGAAAGTAAGTGCCAAATAAATCTGAAAATCATAAGAGGAAGGATATAGGCATGTGTGTTAAGAATGTGAAAAAAGTTTCTACAATGGAAAAGGACAAAGTTACGAAAGAATCATCCAAACCATGTTTTTTACTGAATAAAATCAGAGAAAAAGAATTAGAAATATGTCAATGGTGAATGAAAGATTATTTCTTTAAATGTCGGTGTAGTAAATAGCTGCGCCGTCGTCATCTTGTTTGTGAACATTGCATCCACAAACAAGATAGTGACTGGAAGTGCCACCATTGGGACTAATTAGATAAACTTCCACCATTAATGCTGACATTTTAGTTACAAAACCATTAAATCTATTTATCTATATGTATAAAAATTTTATTTTAATTTATATAAAAAGAAACAAATACATACTTTATTTTGAAAATGGCATTATTAAACAATAGATAAGCAAATTAAGTTTTATTATATTTTAATATATTATTGAGGAAATAAGAAATGTTTCAATCTTGCATTTTACAGAAAACATTACAATTAAGAACATATCCTTTCTAAGTTCACCCACCCTGTCTGATGTTAGAAAACCAACAAAGAGCATACTTACTCAAAAACCAATATTGATTTTATGATCTTGATTTCATAGTAATTTGAAAACAGTTTGAAATTAATTATAAAAATATTTGAAAAATTAATTAGAAAATCTAAAATTTTATGGAAGATACCTGTATTCCAGCATGACTACAAAGATAAAAATCAAATTCTGTTGGATGTGTTATCCCAACATCTACTGTTGTTCCTGCTGGTATATTACCACTTTTTCCAATTTGTTCTTTTTTATCAGCACAAAATAACCTTGTATGATGACGTTTTTGTACAACTATAAAAGTTATTCCTGGTTTGTAATCACCTTCTAGTTTCATGCATGCTTCTCTGACAGCCAAAAGTTCATGTGATAAAACCTATTATAAAAAATTTTACGTTTAAAAAATATTAAGGTTTTACTACACACAAATAAATAAAAACAAGCACACACAATAGTTTCAAAAAGTTCTTAAATGGATAACATGTTTATAATGGTAGAAAAACTATATTTGTTATAAAATTACTTATTAATACAAAGACATCTTATTCCTCTGCAATCTTTTTATTTTTATATGCAAACATTTTCAGACATGTTAAATGCTCATCTTAAGACAAAAAGTGGTTATTGAATATTGCTGATCAAATTTTCATAAATAGAACACATTCCATATGTTTAGATCCGTTTACAAATATAAAAATTCTAAACTAAATATTTTAAACCTTTGCCAATGATATTTAATTTTTTTAAAAAATATAAAAACACTGCAAATATCTTTGCATTCTTTCTGTCATTTACACCAGTTGCAAGAACATAGCCTCAAAGGAAAGGACATGTCCATATATAAGAATTCTGTTTTGGACTGTCACTGGTGTAAGTGACGAAAAGAAAGTAAAGATATTCATTCGCAATGTTTTTCTATTTAAAAAAAAAAAAATGAACATTCTAAATTTATTAAGTAAAATCTTTTCTAGTATTTAAAAAAATGGCCATTGCACAGGATGTTACATTAGAACATACAGGATTTCTCATTTGAATTTAAATAAACCTCAAGACATTCCACAACTTAATAAAGATGAATAAATTTCCTAAAGAAAGGAAATTTATTCATCTAGGAAGAAAAACCAGAATAGAAAATCAATGAATATCTTTATATACTTAAGATATTTATATAACTAAGAAAAAGCAACACCATTAACTCAAAACATCATTGTATTCCCATTTAGTGCATGTTGGGTCACTTAAAATATGTTTTCATTTATTTGTTATTAAAGTGAAAGCATTGAAATAAAACATACTTAAGCATTAAGCAATTGAACTATAAATAATTTTTTGATTCTTAACTAATCTGAATTAATCACAATATCAAAATTGAAAACATTTATTAGTTTCTGTGCATGACTGATTCAAAGACGTAATACTCACAAAAATTTAAAGTTTTCCCCAAGAAACATGCTAAACAAAGGGGGTTGATTTTCCAAGCATGTGCCAAAAGTGAAAGGAAGTCATTGTACAACTTTTAATTTTAGTTTTGGACCTCATTGGACAATCCACTTTTTGTTCAAGAGGGAGACACAGTTATACTATGGTGATAGTGCATTGTAGCAGTGCAGTAGCAATAGCAAAAAAAAACAATTGAAATTAAATGTTGTCACAGGAAACAGATCATGTCAGCATGAAGAAATTCACCTTAAATCAAGATGATCTGTGAGACTCTGCAATTCTGGATTCCAACTGAGAGCTGAGCTGACAAAATTTGGAGCTGTAGCTCAACTGAGCTCATTTGATAGAACTGTATGTTGCCATAAGGACATTTCAACATTTAAAACCAATTTTTAGCAGAAAATAATTTGTCGAACACATTACAATAAAGCAGTGTTCCGCAACCAGTGTGCTGTCACATGGTGAAAGGTGTGATGTGAACTTTTACACATTCTGATAATTTCAAGTTTTATTTATATATTTTTATCACGGTTGTTGTGTTTCTTAAGCTTGTATTTTATTCTCTACTGCAGCACTGATGAAATAAGTTACATGATTGTTTATTCTTTATTACAAGCCTCACACTTTATGTATTCTAAGAAATTATAGGTAAAGTAAATTTGCTCCAGGTGTTGATGTCTTTTAATAACAATAATTAATTACAAATGCTTTATTGTAATAAGAAAAGTCTTGTTACAGGGGGTTGGCTTTAGAGAATTACAAGAATACAATAATACTCATTTAAACATGTTTTAAATATCCTATTACATAAAACTCAATAAACATAACATACCAATCATTCATTCTACACTATCATATTTCAAAATCTTTAAAATATGAACAAAAAAGTTATGAATATTATACATCTTACACAACAGAATTATTTCTAGATTGGTTCTGAAATTTTCTTATTAATTTAAATCATAAGTTTCTATTAATTTAATTTACATTGCACTTCAACAGACTTTGTATACTCAGTGAAAAAATTAACAAATATTTTATAAAAATGGTTGTAGAGATCAAGATGAACTTGCCTATCTGCTGGCAGAAGAAGATTAATAAATTTAGTGGTAATTATATCCATTCCAGGAGCTGTATTCATATTAAATTTACGAATTGATAAATCCAATTCTTCAGAAGACTTAATATCATTGATATCAATAGTCAATTATCTGATACTTCAGTATAACACAATCAATATGATACGAAACTTTCAATCCAAAGTACGAACTAACAGGAATTTGGTCTAATAAATCACAATTTAACACCTGAATTTCCAAACATAAATCCACTAAAAATATTGAACGTATAAACAGATCGATAGTAGAGCTTCCCGAAGTAAATGCTTAAATAAATTCAGAAGGATAGACCTTTTCAATTCTGCCATTAAAAATATATAGTTGAGCTTGAGTCGTTAATTTTAGAAAGTTATAACCCATTTTATTCTGTTTAACATCTTTGGATTTACGAATGTTTTAAATTATAACGTTCAATCCTTTATATAGCAAAACCATGGACTGTGCAATACGAGCATTTAAATCTCCAGTCATAATATCAAAAAGAATAGAATTTCTCAAAAATTTCGTATATACAAAATACTTCTTGCTATTGTTCAGGAAGTACATATACCTAAATTTTAACCAAAATTTTATCTATCAGGTTATTTATCTCTAATTTATTAATCAATAAATAAACAATGATGTAATTATTTCTTTTTTGGGAATATATAATTTCTCCCATTTTTTCAAAATGGGAGACTTTTTAATTGTACGCAATATTGAGTAAACTTTCATTATTATTATATGCAGCAGGCAAGAAACTTAAAATTTGAGACTCCACAAAGCATGAGTCTCTGATAGGAGTATTTAAATTAATATTATGTCATTGCGGAGTATTTTCAGAAGTAGTAAACGGAGTAAAAGAATCCAAGTATACCAGCTCCTTCAACACATAGCTATACGTCAAAGAATTATTGCCCAACAGTATAGTATCACCTCAGAGTTTAGGATATTTACCTGCTTTCCTTAACTCGCTTAAAAAAGGAATTAAATTGTTTTCGTCTTAATCTAGATCTTTTAGTGAGGTCCTGTGAGATTTGAGTTTCTTTCCATAGGTTCGATAGGTTTTGCTGTTTCATTTTTATAAAACTCGAATAAATATGATCTCTTGTTTGAGAATTTTTAATACTTAATTTAATTGTTGGATACTGTGATTTAGTTATTGGAATAATCACTATTAAATCGTCCATTGTAACTTCATGTAATTCAAATGATTCCTTAATAATATTAAACACTTCTAACTTGGTAGGACAGGTTTTACTAGGATATCTATAAAACATTATATTATTGTGATGTTGCACATTAACCATATTGTCCATACGATATTGTATACTTTCATTTTCTATTTTCAAATTAGCAATTTGTTGTTCAAGATTAATTATTTGGCTATTCATTTTTTGATTCTGGACTTTAGTTTCTTGGATACTATTACGAATCTGGTCCAAATCTTCTCTAATAGTAGTCATTTGATTTAATATTCTCATGTTAGAAACATTAATTAATTCGGAAATTTTATTCCATAGTGCCAAACTCGACATTTCAGACGAATCTTCCAATTTTCCTGGCGAAGAAGATAAAAAATCGAATGGCTCACCTGATATTTGTGAACTTAGAAGTGATGTTTCAGGGTTCAAACCTGCATTTGCAGAGAGTGGTTCAGGAGAAGTTCTTTCGACGTGCGCACTATAATCTGTGGTTAAACTAATATTAGTGGTCGAAACAGTTTCCTTTCTGCTAGTTGATTTTGCCTTTTGACGTGGTGGTCTTCCTCTTTTAATTGGCAAATGTTGCATATTAATTATTTTTATAAATTTTCCAACACTTATAATATTACCACACAGCACAAACAAAAAATTTAACGTAAAATTATTTGACAAGATACGTTCTTTACCTGTAATTGAAGTGAGTAGTAAAACGCGCCAGCAGCTTCGGCAGACAGAAGCGCCCCCCTTTAATAACAATAATAATAGGTTAGTGACATTACATAATTCTATTAATAATATCATATCATATGTTTTTGAGGGGAATAACATTTTGGTGTGCCATGTTGAGTCATGGGTGTGCCGCAAGTAGAAAAAGGTTGTGGGACACTGCAATAAAGAACACTTCTATCTACTTGAAATGTCTAGAATCCAAACTCCTGTATATACTTTCTTAGTAATTTAGCATTAGTTTTTGCTGTCTAACACATATTGTTGGATGAATCTAATGCAATATGGTGGAATATTTTCTACACATACTCCATATACAGAAGCTACTATTTTACTCACAAGAAATTACCTCCATTATATTTAATTAAACACTGTACATAAACAATTTTTTGAAACATTTAAATATTGTCATTTATAGTGACTTTAATCCAATTAATTCAAAGGAAACATACCCCAACAACCTTAAAACACAGCAAATATTTTTAATAGGCTTCAGATAAACTCCTAATGCCTAGCGTTCCAATAGAAAAGCAAGTTTAGAATTGTTCCTACAAATCTTCAACACCAACTTTCAGTGTGTCTTGGCAGGCAAAGCCAAATATAACTAATTTACAACTGCCTAGTAAAGTACACACTCCAACAACCTTAAAACACAGCAAAAATTTAATGGAATATCAGGTGTTAGGAGTTTATCTGATGTCTATTAAAAATTTTTGCTGTGTTGAAGTGTGTTTACTGGGCAGCTATGAATTAATTAATTCAAAGAATTTTGAGAATGTGAATTGAAAATGAGAATTTTCATGACAATAACAAAATGTGCTCATTTGTGAAACTTAAATTTGAACCATCTAACTCATATTCTTTTAAACATTTGAATTTTGTGCACTCATCTGTTATTGGATAACACAGTGATATTATATTGCTCACATGAATTGTACAGTACATACACAAAAAGATTCACTGCACAGATAACAAATGAACTATAGATCATATGAAAAAACAGCATTTGCAATCATTCAAACAGCCTATAGTGTTCATAAAGCATTCATTTCATAAAGGATGGTAAAGAATGTGTTAACTTCATTTTTTATATTTGATTAAAAATACAATTCTATTTACAATACAGTAGAACCCTGATCCAATGCTATCTTGGATAACCAAAAATGCAGATAAAACAGATGACCAAGACCATTTTGAATTAAAAATTACAAATATAAAAGATTCATATGGTATATCACTTTTAAGCTTATTCTTAGTGAATTTAATGATTTATAAAAACAATAATTTTTACATCATTTATTATATAGCTAATACATACAATAATTTTAAGCATTAAAATATGTATTATTATAGTTACATACTTTTCTGCATGAAAAACCCTGTTATTATATTAAGTGNTATAGTTACATACTTTTCTGCATGAAAAACCCTGTTATTATATTAAGTGTAATTTTTTAAGATTTGTTAATTTTTATTTGTGAATCTTCATTATTTATTTATTAGCCATTACACACACAAAAAAAAAGAGAAAGGAGAGGGGAGAATTTGTCAATTATTTGAGTTCTGTGACATATGGCGCATTGTCTGGACAAGATTTGTGAAATTAATGTGCTAAACTACATTCTTTTCTGTTTGTGCCAGCAATTATTTTCTTATAAAAAAACATTTTTGATCCTTCATCAGCCCTCTTCAGGTATACAAGCAGAAAAAAAATTTGAAAGTTTCCAAAAAGTTTGATAGAATTTTAACATAACTAATGACGTTGAAGTGGAATCTACTCTAAGATTGCAGAAATATAAACTGTAAAATAATCTGCACTCACTGCCCTACTGCTTTCAAGTTTTTAACAAATGAAGAAGATGCAATAAGCAGGCTGAGGCCTGTAGTATATAAAATATCAATAAGTGTCAGCAAATTTAATGCCCATCTGGCCTACATTGGAGCTACATGTAGGTCTCTAACATCTAGAATTAATGAGCACATGCACAATATTTAAAAAATAGTAGTACAGTAAAACCCTGCTTAATGCTGATTCGATATAACGCAGTCTGCTTGAAGGCTATAAAAAAGCTCAAAATTTATGCCGATTTAAATTATCGTGGAATTTCATTGATTCCTACATAATACGATTATTTATAAACACAAACCAATCAGAAAAAGGTGGCAAAAAGGTGTACTTTCTTTAAATCTATGTTTGTTTGGTGCAATTTTGGAAAAAATATAACATCATGGATGCCATAGGAAATATTGACTTCGCTTGGCAAGAATTAACTGATAAATGCACAAACAAAATGTGGAAGAAGTTATGGCTGAAGGTATCCAAGAATTCTCAATGAGAAGAGCCTATCGCTGTATTGTTAGGTTAACGAAATTGTCAACCTAATCGATACAGGACTAGGAGATGTAGACGAACAGGATATTGAGGAGTTATAGCAGGTTCCTGGTGAGAACCTTACCAACGATGACATTCAAGAACTGGCAGAACAAGGAATTCATGTAGAACTGGAAAATATAGATTCTGAAAACAAAGAATCCAAAGAATTTCTCTATGGATTTCCTTAGTAAGAATTTGGTAACAATAACTGAAATCATCGATAAAGTTGTAGCAAATGTTTCAGATTTTGAAAAAAGTGCAAAAGCAAAATGAGGCGTTTTGGATGCGATCTTCTGCTACCGATATTTGCTTAAGGAAAGAAAAAAGCAACAAATGAAACTACACGACTTCATTGCAAAAAAAAAAAATTCAGAAAAGCCAGAACCTTTGTCACAAAAAATGAACTTTACATTTCTGCGTGCATATGTTTGTGTGTTATTTAAAATATATTATTATGCAAATCAATATAAAAATAACTTAAAATTAAAGTAAAATTTGTTTATTTTTGGTTGCGTGTTCCCCTATCCCTATTTACTCAATGTTAAAATGACCTCATTTAACACTGTTTCGTTTAGTGCTTTGTCGTCTAGGAACGCATCCCCCACGTTAAGCGGGGTCTTCCTGTACACAATGACTTTGGTCCAATATGCCAGTGAAATAGATGTGATACCAAACTGGAGTGAGACTAAACTTTTAAAAATAATCTTTGACAAGTCTAAACTCAAAACATCAGAGGCCATAGAAATTTACAAGCAAGAACAAATAGAAATCTCCTTATTTGTACTATACAATCTCCCACAGGGCTGGCAAACCTTACTAAACATATATAAAATATAGGAATAAAGTGGATGTAATGTAATATGTTCATTTTATATATATATATATATATATGTACACACATTTTTTATTTGATCCAGTTTTTGAATTTTATATAAAATTAGAAATTCCCCCATCAAGCGTGATGGAATACTTTTTATGAGAAAGTAGAGATTGAAGCTAATGGGCTTGTTACTTCCGATTAGATAATAGAATGTCATGTGATCACTATGGAAAGACTTTTTTAAAAAGTTTGTTATAGAAATGACATGATGTAGCTATCTTTTTTTATAGTTTAAATTTAATGAAGTAAGTTTAAAATATGCCATTTTCCAAAATCTTTTAAAATGCAATTTAAGGAAAATTCTGTCATCAAGCATGAACTAAATGAGGTCACTGACATCACTGCAATGTAAGTGTGATCATCAATCTAAAATCAATAAAACATTTATTCTATAGCCAATATTTTCACAAAATAAAGAGCCTATACTTTCTATCAGAACATCATCATCATCTTTTGTCCCTAGCTGGCATTTGGTTGTGGGCATCTGCGCAACCAGTATGCTGCTGTGGGTGCCGCAGGAAGTCGAGCTTTCTCCACAATGCCCCTCCAATGCCCTTGATCCATGGCCACCGCTTTTGCTTGCCTCAGATCAAGCTGTTGGTTCCTGAGGTCCTCCTCAACCTGTTTGGTCCACATTTTCTTAGGTGCGGAGTGTTGGATTTTCCACAGAGTAGGACGTTGTCGGAAGAGCAGTTGGTGGGGAATTCGGTTAATATCCATTCAGCACACATGGCCAAACCATCTCAGCCATTGCTGTTGAATTTGTGTCTCAACAGATGCTGCTGTTGGCATCTGGCCCGGATGGCGTTGTTGGTGATGTGATCTTGAAGGGAGATACCAAGAATCTGTCTCAAGCATTTCAATTGAACATAAGATGACTAAAACCAAAATTTCATCTGGATTGACAAAAATTACAGAGGTTATAAGGAATTCACACATATAAAAGCCATCATCTGTGTGTGTATTATTAATATTTTGAAGGTATTTTAAAACCTTTTGAATAATTCAAAGCTATATTTGAATTTCGTTGGATATCTCCCAATTTAAATTTCTAAATGTATATAACACTCCAATATCATTAGCTATGTTAAAATTCTATTGAAGTTTTGGAAACTTTTGAATCCTTTTTTCTGCTTGTATACCTGAAGAGGACTAATCAACAGACTGAAAACATTTGTTTTTTTAAGAAAATAATTGCTGGAAGAAGTATTGAAGTGCTAGGTAAATTATTAGTTCTCATTTCCAGCTTCTGTGAATGTTTTTATGTTCTGTGATATTAGACTTGTGCTTACTTGAGTCCATTACTTTTAATTTTTGAATTCTTTCTATCTCACAAACACTAAGATAGCTTTATCCTTGCTCATTATAGATTTGGCCAGACTTACAATGGGAGTAACTAGACAATCTGTGCAAAACTGCCCATGAAAATTTGAGATTCTGACTATGACTCAAACCCAGGCCCTAGAGTAACATAACAAGGTGATGCCTTACTCTTCAGCCATCTAACCATCTGTTTTAATCTATAAAAAGTCATGACCAAAATGTGTGCAGTTTATGACTTAATGTTTTTGATTTTTATTTGATTGTTTAAAATTTTTTCAGGTATGTATTACTAAACTTTGTTCTTAAGAAACATATTAGAATAATTTATTTTTTTTGAGTTAAACACCAATCTTAACTTATATCTAATGAAAGTAACAACAGCCCTTTTCAAAAGAAACTGTCTACAATCAAAAGATACAATTTTTGTCTTATGGAAAAAGTATCATACATTACTAAAAGTTTAAATTTAAATGAAGCAAGAATTAAGACTACAAAAAAATTAACGTAAAATTAGAACTAGTGTTGTTGCATTTCCGCAAATATATTACATCCCCAGCATCAATAATTGAGAAAATAGAAAAAGAACTCTAAATTTGGATTGATGAGAACAGTAAAAAAAAAAAATCCCATTAGACAGCCCTATAATTAGACAAAAGGTACTAAAAATTTATAATTATTTAAAATTTATTTCTCATTACATAACATAAGGATTTAAGGGAAAAGTGTATCAACTGATAATGAAGCTTCCAAAAAATATCAAAACAAATTTTTTAAAAATTTTGAATAGCACAGATACACATATTTGGAATATAATTTTCCATTTTGTATTTGTTCTTAATCCTGTTTAACATGGTTTAGCACAGTGTTAAACCATGTTAAACAGGATTAAGAATAAATTTTAGATTTTACAAGATTTTATAGGAATCTAACTACTGTGCTATACAAGGGTTATTTATAATTAAAGTATTTACTTAAATATTCACTTTATGTTATTTACCTAAAACCTAACTTCTCTATCTTCTTTACAAAAATTAATGTAATAAAATCATTATTATATTTTGATACAAATGAGGATTTTATTATTTATAACTTTTCAAATGAAAAACATTTAATCTTTTCAGATTATATTTAATCAATAAAAAAACAAAAATCTAGCCTAGAAGTATGTAATTAGACTGATATCTTGTACAAATATTAATAATTATATTAATATTAATTAACTTACATCAAGGTTTGACTGTATTCTAGTTTATATTCTATTTCACTACTAATTAATGCTGTAGAAGTTTACCTAGGTAGTCCCAAAGGTAGTCCCTTTTTTTTTTTTTTAAGTTTATAATTCATATTTTGTCATTTATTGTTGTAATGGTGGAGCTCGGAAAACATCAACAATTTTTTTGGAAAAGTGTGCTTCAAGGGATTTTATAATATCAGAATATTTGGAATTTAATTGTGACAAGAGAAATACATCAGTTGGTATGTTTGCCATAAAATTTGGAATGCAACTTGCAGATATAGTTTTTTTCAAATGTGATGGTCACTGTAAATTAAATTATTGAAAGGATCACGATTCTGTTTCTTTTGGATGTCACAAGTGCAAGATGAACAGTTCGTCATTTGAAGTAATTTTTAAAAGTAAATTTGGGAAAATTTCTTGGGGAACTACTTTTTTGTTTATTTGGCATCTAATTTGCATAGAATGCATGTTGAGCATCTCCTGTTTGGCTGTGGACATAGTTGAATGCTGTTCAATGGGCAAATTTCACACGACACATTATAATTGTTTCATCATCTAATTTTACTGGAATGAAAATTGGATGGACCTGGAAAGGACCTAGAAACAATCTTGTCGAAATTGACAAGATTGTTTTGAGCAAAATGAAAAAACTAGGAGAAAGGTTCAACCTGTTTGTTTAGCATATGAGTAAGTGTTAGTTCAGGAGCGAGATGTGTTTTAATTTGGAAAGAGCCAGATATTGTACCTTCAGTCCTGAAAGTAAGTGCCAAATAAATCTGAAAATCATAAGAGGAAGGATATAGGCATGTGTGTTAAGAATGTGAAAAAAGTTTCTACAATGGAAAAGGACAAAGTTACGAAAGAATCATCCAAACCATGTTTTTTACTGAATAAAATCAGAGAAAAAGAATTAGAAATATGTCAATGGTGAATGAAAGATTATTTCTTTAAATGTCGGTGTAGTAAATAGCTGCGCCGTCGTCATCTTGTTTGTGAACATTGCATCCACAAACAAGATAGTGACTGGAAGTGCCACCATTGGGACTAATTAGATAAACTTCCACCATTAATGCTGACATTTTAGTTACAAAACCATTAAATCTATTTATCTATATGTATAAAAATTTTATTTTAATTTATATAAAAAGAAACAAATACATACTTTATTTTGAAAATGGCATTATTAAACAATAGATAAGCAAATTAAGTTTTATTATATTTTAATATATTATTGAGGAAATAAGAAATGTTTCAATCTTGCATTTTACAGAAAACATTACAATTAAGAACATATCCTTTCTAAGTTCACCCACCCTGTCTGATGTTAGAAAACCAACAAAGAGCATACTTACTCAAAAACCAATATTGATTTTATGATCTTGATTTCATAGTAATTTGAAAACAGTTTGAAATTAATTATAAAAATATTTGAAAAATTAATTAGAAAATCTAAAATTTTATGGAAGATACCTGTATTCCAGCATGACTACAAAGATAAAAATCAAATTCTGTTGGATGTGTTATCCCAACATCTACTGTTGTTCCTGCTGGTATATTACCACTTTTTCCAATTTGTTCTTTTTTATCAGCACAAAATAACCTTGTATGATGACGTTTTTGTACAACTATAAAAGTTATTCCTGGTTTGTAATCACCTTCTAGTTTCATGCATGCTTCTCTGACAGCCAAAAGTTCATGTGATAAAACCTATTATAAAAAATTTTACGTTTAAAAAATATTAAGGTTTTACTACACACAAATAAATAAAAACAAGCACACACAATAGTTTCAAAAAGTTCTTAAATGGATAACATGTTTATAATGGTAGAAAAACTATATTTGTTATAAAATTACTTATTAATACAAAGACATCTTATTCCTCTGCAATCTTTTTATTTTTATATGCAAACATTTTCAGACATGTTAAATGCTCATCTTAAGACAAAAAGTGGTTATTGAATATTGCTGATCAAATTTTCATAAATAGAACACATTCCATATGTTTAGATCCGTTTACAAATATAAAAATTCTAAACTAAATATTTTAAACCTTTGCCAATGATATTTAATTTTTTTAAAAAATATAAAAACACTGCAAATATCTTTGCATTCTTTCTGTCATTTACACCAGTTGCAAGAACATAGCCTCAAAGGAAAGGACATGTCCATATATAAGAATTCTGTTTTGGACTGTCACTGGTGTAAGTGACGAAAAGAAAGTAAAGATATTCATTCGCAATGTTTTTCTATTTAAAAAAAAAAAAATGAACATTCTAAATTTATTAAGTAAAATCTTTTCTAGTATTTAAAAAAATGGCCATTGCACAGGATGTTACATTAGAACATACAGGATTTCTCATTTGAATTTAAATAAACCTCAAGACATTCCACAACTTAATAAAGATGAATAAATTTCCTAAAGAAAGGAAATTTATTCATCTAGGAAGAAAAACCAGAATAGAAAATCAATGAATATCTTTATATACTTAAGATATTTATATAACTAAGAAAAAGCAACACCATTAACTCAAAACATCATTGTATTCCCATTTAGTGCATGTTGGGTCACTTAAAATATGTTTTCATTTATTTGTTATTAAAGTGAAAGCATTGAAATAAAACATACTTAAGCATTAAGCAATTGAACTATAAATAATTTTTTGATTCTTAACTAATCTGAATTAATCACAATATCAAAATTGAAAACATTTATTAGTTTCTGTGCATGACTGATTCAAAGACGTAATACTCACAAAAATTTAAAGTTTTCCCCAAGAAACATGCTAAACAAAGGGGGTTGATTTTCCAAGCATGTGCCAAAAGTGAAAGGAAGTCATTGTACAACTTTTAATTTTAGTTTTAGACCTCATTGGACAATCCACTTTTTGTTCAAGAGGGAGACACAGTTATACTATGGTGATAGTGCATTGTAGCAGTGCAGTAGCAATAGCAAAAAAAAACAATTGAAATTAAATGTTGTCACAGGAAACAGATCATGTCAGCATGAAGAAATTCACCTTAAATCAAGATGATCTGTGAGACTATCTGCAATTCTGGATTCCAACTGAGAGCTGAGCTGACAAAATTTGGAGCTGTAGCTCAACTGAGCTCATTTGATAGAACTGTATGTTGCCATAAGGACATTTCAACATTTAAAACCAATTTTTAGCAGAAAATAATTTGTCGAACACATTACAATAAAGCAGTGTTCCGCAACCAGTGTGCTGTCACATGGTGAAAGGTGTGATGTGAACTTTTACACATTCTGATAATTTCAAGTTTTATTTATATATTTTTATCACGGTTGTTGTGTTTCTTAAGCTTGTATTTTATTCTCTACTGCAGCACTGATGAAATAAGTTACATGATTGTTTATTCTTTATTACAAGCCTCACACTTTATGTATTCTAAGAAATTATAGGTAAAGTAAATTTGCTCCAGGTGTTGATGTCTTTTAATAACAATAATTAATTACAAATGCTTTATTGTAATAAGAAAAGTCTTGTTACAGGGGGTTGGCTTTAGAGAATTACAAGAATACAATAATACTCATTTAAACATGTTTTAAATATCCTATTACATAAAACTCAATAAACATAACATACCAATCATTCATTCTACACTATCATATTTCAAAATCTTTAAAATATGAACAAAAAAGTTATGAATATTATACATCTTACACAACAGAATTATTTCTAGATTGGTTCTGAAATTTTCTTATTAATTTAAATCATAAGTTTCTATTAATTTAATTTACATTGCACTTCAACAGACTTTGTATACTCAGTGAAAAAATTAACAAATATTTTATAAAAATGGTTGTAGAGATCAAGATGAACTTGCCTATCTGCTGGCAGAAGAAGATTAATAAATTTAGTGGTAATTATATCCATTCCAGGAGCTGTATTCATATTAAATTTACGAATTGATAAATCCAATTCTTCAGAAGACTTAATATCATTGATATCAATAGTCAATTATCTGATACTTCAGTATAACACAATCAATATGATACGAAACTTTCAATCCAAAGTACGAACTAACAGGAATTTGGTCTAATAAATCACAATTTAACACCTGAATTTCCAAACATAAATCCACTAAAAATATTGAACGTATAAACAGATCGATAGTAGAGCTTCCCGAAGTAAATGCTTAAATAAATTCAGAAGGATAGACCTTTTCAATTCTGCCATTAAAAATATATAGTTGAGCTTGAGTCGTTAATTTTAGAAAGTTATAACCCATTTTATTCTGTTTAACATCTTTGGATTTACGAATGTTTTAAATTATAACGTTCAATCCTTTATATAGCAAAACCATGGACTGTGCAATACGAGCATTTAAATCTCCAGTCATAATATCAAAAAGAATAGAATTTCTCAAAAATTTCGTATATACAAAATACTTCTTGCTATTGTTCAGGAAGTACATATACCTAAATTTTAACCAAAATTTTATCTATCAGGTTATTTATCTCTAATTTATTAATCAATAAATAAACAATGATGTAATTATTTCTTTTTTGGGAATATATAATTTCTCCCATTTTTTCAAAATGGGAGACTTTTTAATTGTACGCAATATTGAGTAAACTTTCATTATTATTATATGCAGCAGGCAAGAAACTTAAAATTTGAGACTCCACAAAGCATGAGTCTCTGATAGGAGTATTTAAATTAATATTATGTCATTGCGGAGTATTTTCAGAAGTAGTAAACGGAGTAAAAGAATCCAAGTATACCAGCTCCTTCAACACATAGCTATACGTCAAAGAATTATTGCCCAACAGTATAGTATCACCTCAGAGTTTAGGATATTTACCTGCTTTCCTTAACTCGCTTAAAAAAGGAATTAAATTGTTTTCGTCTTAATCTAGATCTTTTAGTGAGGTCCTGTGAGATTTGAGTTTCTTTCCATAGGTTCGATAGGTTTTGCTGTTTCATTTTTATAAAACTCGAATAAATATGATCTCTTGTTTGAGAATTTTTAATACTTAATTTAATTGTTGGATACTGTGATTTAGTTATTGGAATAATCACTATTAAATCGTCCATTGTAACTTCATGTAATTCAAATGATTCCTTAATAATATTAAACACTTCTAACTTGGTAGGACAGGTTTTACTAGGATATCTATAAAACATTATATTATTGCGATGTTGCACATTAACCATATTGTCCATACGATATTGTATACTTTCATTTTCTATTTTCAAATTAGCAATTTGTTGTTCAAGATTAATTATTTGGCTATTCATTTTTTGATTCTGGACTTTAGTTTCTTGGATACTATTACGAATCTGGTCCAAATCTTCTCTAATAGTAGTCATTTGATTTAATATTCTCATGTTAGAAACATTAATTAATTCGGAAATTTTATTCCATAGTGCCAAACTCGACATTTCAGACGAATCTTCCAATTTTCCTGGCGAAGAAGATAAAAAATCGAATGGCTCACCTGATATTTGTGAACTTAGAAGTGATGTTTCAGGGTTCAAACCTGCATTTGCAGAGAGTGGTTCAGGAGAAGTTCTTTCGACGTGCGCACTATAATCTGTGGTTAAACTAATATTAGTGGTCGAAACAGTTTCCTTTCTGCTAGTTGATTTTGCCTTTTGACGTGGTGGTCTTCCTCTTTTAATTGGCAAATGTTGCATATTAATTATTTTTATAAATTTTCCAACACTTATAATATTACCACACAGCACAAACAAAAAATTTAACGTAAAATTATTTGACAAGATACGTTCTTTACCTGTAATTGAAGTGAGTAGTAAAACGCGCCAGCAGCTTCGGCAGACAGAAGCGCCCCCCTTTAATAACAATAATAATAGGTTAGTGACATTACATAATTCTATTAATAATATCATATCATATGTTTTTGAGGGGAATAACATTTTGGTGTGCCATGTTGAGTCATGGGTGTGCCGCAAGTAGAAAAAGGTTGTGGGACACTGCAATAAAGAACACTTCTATCTACTTGAAATGTCTAGAATCCAAACTCCTGTATATACTTTCTTAGTAATTTAGCATTAGTTTTTGCTGTCTAACACATATTGTTGGATGAATCTAATGCAATATGGTGGAATATTTTCTACACATACTCCATATACAGAAGCTACTATTTTACTCACAAGAAATTACCTCCATTATATTTAATTAAACACTGTACATAAACAATTTTTTGAAACATTTAAATATTGTCATTTATAGTGACTTTAATCCAATTAATTCAAAGGAAACATACCCCAACAACCTTAAAACACAGCAAATATTTTTAATAGGCTTCAGATAAACTCCTAATGCCTAGCGTTCCAATAGAAAAGCAAGTTTAGAATTGTTCCTACAAATCTTCAACACCAACTTTCAGTGTGTCTTGGCAGGCAAAGCCAAATATAACTAATTTACAACTGCCTAGTAAAGTACACACTCCAACAACCTTAAAACACAGCAAAAATTTAATGGAATATCAGGTGTTAGGAGTTTATCTGATGTCTATTAAAAATTTTTGCTGTGTTGAAGTGTGTTTACTGGGCAGCTATGAATTAATTAATTCAAAGAATTTTGAGAATGTGAATTGAAAATGAGAATTTTCATGACAATAACAAAATGTGCTCATTTGTGAAACTTAAATTTGAACCATCTAACTCATATTCTTTTAAACATTTGAATTTTGTGCACTCATCTGTTATTGGATAACACAGTGATATTATATTGCTCACATGAATTGTACAGTACATACACAAAAAGATTCACTGCACAGATAACAAATGAACTATAGATCATATGAAAAAACAGCATTTGCAATCATTCAAACAGCCTATAGTGTTCATAAAGCATTCATTTCATAAAGGATGGTAAAGAATGTGTTAACTTCATTTTTTATATTTGATTAAAAATACAATTCTATTTACAATACAGTAGAACCCTGATCCAATGCTATCTTGGATAACCAAAAATGCAGATAAAACAGATGACCAAGACCATTTTGAATTAAAAATTACAAATATAAAAGATTCATATGGTATATCACTTTTAAGCTTATTCTTAGTGAATTTAATGATTTATAAAAACAATAATTTTTACATCATTTATTATATAGCTAATACATACAATAATTTTAAGCA